>NC_092574.1:5435712-5742462 GCF_037975245.1 Apostichopus japonicus | reverse complement strand
TATTATGTTATCCGTTGACCTAGTTTTGAGAGTGTACATTGGGTTTGTTTCTCAAAAGAAAAAATTTGTATCCGCTGGACGTAAGCAATTTGAAGAGTTTGCGTCCCTGGCCAAAACATTGCGTCCCGGACGCAGAATCCTGCGTCCGTAACAATGCTGCGAATGGCTTGAAAGTTATAAAATGTAATAGAGAAAACTATCAAAGCCATTTAAAAGTGATCATGTGCTACTGTCCAAGTCGTCAGAGAGTACAATAAAGAGCTAAATAAAAGTGAGATATCTCCCAAAGAGAATGAACTGTTACGGGGGAATCTGGCCATCACATGTGTCTCTATCATAAAGACAAACAGTGGTGGCTGGCTTAACCTCTCCATACTCCTTTAAGGGTGTGAAGACTCGCGCAAAAAGAAACTTCTAATGCCGGTAATCTGACCTACAGTAGTTTCGAATGAGGTGTAACAGAAGTGTTAGACACCACCATCCATCCCAGAAAATACACACACAGCTTGCTACAGTTGGTAATCAGACACTAGTGTACAGTCAGTACATACAGCTGCGGTAAATACCCACAGCACAGTGTATAAACGATACAGCGATGGACATCTCAGGTCCAGCTAAAGATGACAAGGTATCACGTTTCATTACAGTCTGCATTTTTGTAGCGGCACGAACAAAACGTCACTTGCAAGCAACAGAAAGTTCAACGTTATCCGATGGCCGCACGCAATTTGGGGCGAGTCTTCAATGCCTTACATATTCTGTCAGAGTAAATGTTTAAAAGATTCACAAAGTCTGGTTTTCCTTTTGTGGCATTTAAATGATGGTTAAACCTGGTTTTTTTATTAACTGCCTGCTACCGAGGCTGACTAGGTACCGACCTTTTTGTCTAGAAAAAATAAAACAAAATGTTAAAGACCCCACGGAGAACTCATCTTAAGTACCTTCGATGAAATCGGCTGTGAGGTGGAATTGAAAGGCAACAAGCTATTAATGCTCACAATTCCACAAGTCTGCAAGGGACAACCAACCTTGTATATCCATTACATGAACCAACTGTGATCCAGTAAGAATCACAGCTGGTGAACCTTTTCACTGTCAATCAATACGTGCTGCAAGTTGCCATTTGATTCTCCCTACCACTGCCTGAGTGGTTTATATAGAATAGCTTGCCCATCGTACATCTAACCTGCAAGCCACCCTCCCTTGTGGCACAGACAGAAGCAGATATTGAATATTACATACACCCTGTCCCAATAGATTAGTTAACAACAGAACTTCTAGATGATCCATCATGTAAGCTTCTTATCATCTGTGCAGCATAAATATTCTACCTCACAATCTTCAAAGATATCTGAAAGTTTTATTTCAAATATATTTCTCTTATTTTGTTTCTTCAATTTAGAGGGAATCAGTCACCATTTAATACCCACCCTGAAGACACATAGCCAAGTTTCTTCTAGTAAAATATTCTAAGATACTGTGACCTCTATACTGGTGCAGTGTCTTCCATAATCTCCCCACCACCCCTCCCCAACCCCTCCCTTCCTAACCACTATCAACACCCTTCGGTACAGTATCTTCCATAATCTCCCCTCCACCTCTCCCTTCCTAACCACTATGAACACCCATTGGTGCAGTATCTTCCATAATCTCCCCTCCACCCCTCCCTTCCTAACCACTATCAACACCCATTGGTGCAGTATCTTCCATAATGTCCCCTCCACCCCTCTCTTCCTCACCACTATCACACCCATTGGTGCAGCATCTTCCATAATCTCCCTCCCTCCTAACCACCTCCCCCTCCTAACCACTATCAACACCCATTGGTGCAGCATCATCCATAATCTCCCCATCATCCCTCCTGAACCCCTCCCTCCTAACACCCTTTGGTGCAGTATCTCGCATTATCTCCCCACCACCCCACCACCCCTCCCTTCCTAATCACTATCAACGCCCCATCATTAATTGCTGTGCAGAAGATGCAACTAGAATTCACAGATCACTTGTAAAGATATCCGCTCTCTATACCGCAAAGGTCTAAGTTTGCTCAATACAGAAAATGATTTTGAGATATTCAGGCACTTGTTTGCAGCAACTTCTGTCAATACTGATACAGGCACTTGTCAAAACTGTGAGTTAACAGGAAGTAATTGGAGCATTATGACACCAACCTGTATCAGGGCAAATACGCAACGTTTTAAAGGGCAACTTCTACTTGTATAATCGGTAATTATGTCCGATACTGTACGTTAGTGTCCTGTCTATCTTTGAAAGTATTTCACAAGATACTTTAGTCCAAACATCTGCTTGTCTTCAATAGGAACATAAGCCCGACAATACTACATTTACATTAAAATGTAGTATATACTTTCTATGATGTAGCCCTAGAGCCAGCTTTGTGGGGGAGATATTTGTTGCTGTCAGTGAACTGTGGTGTCTGCTGCTAAATGGTTCAAGATTTGAGTTAATTGCATCTCATCAGATATGGGAAAACATACTTCACTATCCGAAGCGACATTGCAGTTAGTTAAATGCAATGACCGATGGAGACTGATCGGACTCCGCCGTGGTCGGTCTCCACCGACCACGAGGTGAAACAAGGTTAATTGTGTAATTGTAAGATAGGACACACACGTAATACTTTAAAACTTCCAAACCCTCGGAAATGAAAGGATGTTATTTGAGTTCATCGCAGTTTGCGTCCTTTTCTATGACTTTCTCAACCTCGTCGACCCCACGATGCCATAACGACATACATAACTAGCTTATCTTTTCAAATCTAACTTCAGATGGTGGAATTAAAGTCCAAAAATTTACAACTTTGGACATTGTCTTTCTCAAGGATATTTTCCGTTAGGCTCGCAATAAACCCCACCCATAATAATATTTAAATGTTATGAACGTCATTGAATATCGAGGTAAATAATTTTCACTTTGCCTGCGTCGTACGTTTGCGCAACCCAGTACACCAAGATGTACTACAACACCATGCTTTGTTTGTGTACATTCTGTTTGGCTGCGATACCAACATTTTTTGGATTGCTGTGAATGAATCTATCTCAAGTAACGGCACATAAATAAACTTAGTACGTAGCTATTCACTGATTGGTTGAATTCAAACAAGTGGATTTGGGAAACTGCGTGCGATTAATATTATAATGAGGAATTTGTTGGAAGTCACTGTACTCATTATTTGCAGAAGTCCTTAATTAATCGCTAATTAACGCTCTTGGGAATGGAAAAAACTTGGGTTTATATCTTAGTTTGCTGTTTTGTGATGAATATATGTAAAAAAAACTCGATGGACATGTCAAAAAGGTGGGTGAACCTCGCTTTAACAGATGAGCTGTACTTATATAACGGGTAGGGCAAAATTAGTGGCAACGAATGATTCTCAAACTGCTGATTGAGGTAAATTCACTTTGCGGTGCTAAGAAACCGATCAAAATATATGAAATTTTGAAAAGTGAACTGCTCAGATCATCGGTATGAAGAAAACCAACCCATATTTACCCCAAAGATTCAAAGATTCTGGAATTTGATTCCACATGCTAGCTGTGGAGAATAAAAAACAAGAGCCCAAGGGCACTGTGGTTCCTTGCTTGGGGTATATGACAATACACATAATATTATCAAGCAAGATTGGGCTCAAATAGTCCAAGTAATTGTGGTCCTACATGTACGCATAAAGTAACCAACACTATAGCCAACACATTTGTGATCACAAAATGTGATCGGATTTTTGATCAAAAGGCACTTTTGAGATCTAAATATGGCGTCGAAATGTAAGAAGTATAAGGTCACCTACAAGCGGGTCAACAGATATGATAACATTGGTGACCACAGATGACATGACCTTTAAGTATGAAAATGTTCCACCACCCCATTCACAACTTGTCCCAAATTATCAACCGTGTCACACCTTGGCATTGGGATTTAATTGCATTAAATGTCTAAAAATTAACTTTGAACTTGTATACATAACTTCACACACAAAGGTCACCCGTAGGTCAACCAATTGACATTTTTGATCGGTGAGACCTAAACGGAGCATCAAAACTGTAAAAATTCAAACATGTTTTCTTTGCCCATTTCTCCCCCCAAAATACTAGTTTTTTAACATTAGCTGACCTTTGGTGACCTTGGACCACATGACCGTTAAGTTTGAAAATATTACCCTATACCATTTGCAACTACTCCAAAAATATCAACCGTGTCACACCTTGGAACTGGGAGTTATTGCATTAAATGTCTGAAAATTAACTTTGACCTTGTATAACTTCCCACACAAAGGTCACACGGGGGTCAACCCATTGACATTTATGATCAGAAGGTACCTTTAACATCTGAAAATAGCATCGAAACTGTAAAAATCCACAAAACACAAAAAGGTCACCAGAGGTCACCAGAGGTCAAATTGAGGTCAAGGGTCACCCAGAAGCGGGTCGACAATTGGATTACATTGAAGCAACTCCCAACCCTAACGGCCAATTTGTTCTCAAGTTATCGCAAAAATACTAGTTTTTTATCATTAATTGACCTTTAGTGACCTCGGATCACATGACCGTTAAGTTTGAAAATATTCCCCTATACCATTTGCAACTTGTCCCAAAATACCAACCGTGTAATACCTTGGCACTGGGAGTTATTACACTAAATGTCTGAAAATTAACTTTGACCTCATATAACTTAACATACAAAGGTCACCTTGGGTCAACTTATTGACATTTTTGATCGGTGAGACCTAAATAGAGCATCAAACTATACAAATTCAAACATTTTTTTCTTTGCCCATTTTCTCCTACCAAAATACTAGTTTTTTAACATTAATTGACCTTTGGTGACCTTGGATCACATGACCGTTAAGTTTGAAAATATTCCCCTATACCATTTGCAACTTGTCCAAAAATATCAACCACGTCACACCTTGGCACTGGGAGTTATTGCATTAAATGTCTAAAAATTAACTTTGACCTTGTATAACTTCGCATACGAAGGTCACACGGGTGTCAACCCATTGACATTTTTGATCGGAAGGTACCTTTGGTATCCAAATCTTGCATCAAAACCAAACATTTTCTTTTTTGCTCGTTTCCTCCCAAAATAAGCACATTTTTTCTAATGTGACCTTTGACCTTTTGACCTTGGTTTCAAATGTAGTTTAATCTCCTGATTCCAAAAAACAAAACGACAAGTCTGTACAACCATCCTAACTCCGACCGAAAAACTTTGACCCCATATACCTTCGCACATAAAGGTCACACGGGGTCAACCTATTGACATTTATGTTCAGAAGGTACCTTTGACATCTGAAAATAGCATCAAAACTGTAAAAATCCCCAAAAACATGTAAAGGTCACCAAAGGTCAAATTGAGGTCAAGGGTCACCCAGGTGCGGGTCGACAATTGGATTACATTGCAGCAACTCCCAACCCTAACGGACACTTCGTTCTCAAGTTATCGCAAAAATACTAGTTTTTTATCATTAATTGACCTTTGTTGACCTCGGATCACATGACCGTTAAGTTTGAAAATGCTCCCCTAACCAGTTCACAACTTGTCCCAAAATATCAATCTTGTCGCACATTGGCACTGGGAGTTATTGCAGTTTTAATATTTTCGGTTTTTGGACCATAACTGACCTTTGGTGACCTTTGTGGGCACCAGAAACAATAGGGCACACCTTCTCCATATGGTGAATCTATAGTCCAAGTTTGGCCTCAATCCAACATTCCCTTATTGAGATAGAGCGTACCCAAGCAAGTGTCACAGACACACACACACACATACATACATACATACATACATACACACACACACACGCCAACCTGACTGCATAGGTTCCTTTTGCTAAAGCAAGGAACCAAAAAATCTATACCATAAGAAACTGTGTGGCAGAACATTTGGTTGAGAAAGGGATTTACATTATTGCATTCATGATCATAAAAAAAAAAATTTAAAAAACTTCATAAATATTTACAAAAATGTCATCTGCTATTTCAAGATTCAAGTTCCAAGATGTAAACTACACCACCAAGTCACTTAAACTTTTAATACCTACTGTGAGGATAAGACTCAGGGAGTCTTTCACTGCAAAATCAGTTTTATCTGAATGAACTAAATAAAGAGCTGCTTCCCCTGGATTTTCAATGGTTTTTCCATTCAGTTTGCAAATTTATTAATAATTCTTAATGTCAATGTTATATCCAATGTTACAAGACTCAATCGAGTACAAGACTCAATACCGGTGCAAAACTCAATACCAGTGCAAGACTCAATACCGGTACAAAACTCAATACCAGTCCAGGACTCAATACCGAAGCAAGACCCAAAACCAGTGCAAGACTCAATACCAGTGCAAGACTCAATACCAGTGCAAGACTCAATACAAATCCAAGACTCAATACCGATGAAAGACTCAATACCGGTGCAATACTCAAAACCGGTGCAATACTCAATACCGGCCCCAGACTCAATACCAGTCCAGGACTCAATACAGTGCAAGACTCAAAATGGGTGCAAGACTCACTATGACTGAATGCAATGCACTTTCGAGTTAGATGCACAACGACATAACTACATTCTAAAATTGTACATTCAATCATCGTACAAAGACATCCACAGAACCTTTGAAAGGCTTTCCAGGCAGTTAAGGTATGATTCAATCAAGTCTCATTATGCAGTCAATCACCACCCTCTCTAAAGAATCTTTGATTTTTTGTTGTGACTGACTGTGTAGTAAATAATCGCACAAGCATGACCAAGTATTTGCACTTTTTCAACCAAAAGTATTACTCAATGAAAAACAAACAAACGAATGGTACAGTTTAGGGATTGGTTAGGTTGTGTTTATGATAGAATACATTCCAAGGCTCTAACATTTTTCTTTTGTTATTTATTGGGGAGGGGGGGGGCGTGGGAGGGGTGGAAGAAGAAAAAATTTGGGAAAAGCTAGATGAGAAATTGTGTGCAAAGATCAAGTGCCAGAGGATATAAATGCCAAGTTGTGTGAGCACTATCTTTATTGTAAGGCAGTCAACCTTTGTACACCTATGTACTCTTTATGTTCCATTCAATTTCAATCTTTTCTGATCTTGTTGGAAAGAAGAAAGTACCTTTTGCGTAGCACCACCACCATCACCATCATCATCAAAAGCTATACTACTATGAGTACCATCTACCCTTTTACCCTGAGGTATACATGCCAACATGTGTGAGTTGAATAAATAAAGATGTGAAGTGTTTGCTATGTAAATACCAGTTACCAGTGATTTGTAATTGTATGCCGTTCAAGTGTTTAACACATGTTGCTATGCCTAGGGGGTGAAACGTTCACAGTCTCCTAAAATATAAAAAGCAAAAATGTAAACGTCCAATTATAAATTTATCATAGAGAAGGAGGGGGGAGGGGGGAAAATTGATCTATAACAGCGCTAAAAACACCAAAAATGATAAATTGTTGTGGTTATCATTGTTAATAAAGTAGATGTTACCGAACATCGAGACCTGGACGATTTTAAATCTTGTCAGAATATTCCGCACAGAACGTTACCGGCCTGGGCGATTTTAATCGTGTCGGACTAGCCCGCACAGAACGTCATCAGCTGACAATGTCTCTAAAAGTGTTGTACAGAAGGATATATTTGTCCAAACAATCAGTAGAATCCACTTGCAACTTTTAAAAAAAAAAAAAAAATTACTGGACAACCTATCCCAGGTTCTTCTTATCTTAAATGCTTTCAACATCCATAGAGCTTGATAAAGTGAGTTTATCTTAAGGCCTTCAGCCATGGTGAATAAGTTACGATACTGCATGCTAACACAATTGGGAGGGAACAATGCAGCAAGGTTATGATTTGGATGTGTACATTGTGTACGTTGTGGTCAAGTAGTTCAGGCAGTGGACTTGTGATCTAAGGTTGCAGGTTCGAGTCCCGGCCAGATCATTACGCTGTGTCCTTGGGCAAGGCACTTTATCTCCATTGCCTCTCTCCACCCTGGTGCATAATTTGGGACTTGCGAAGTGACTTGTAAATATAGTTGCTTGCGCTGGTTTGTGGCTGCACCCTATGGAAAGTCCCCCAGGGGACATGAAGTGGTGGTGCACTATTGTGCCCCAAGAGGGCTTGTTTGAACATGTGCATACTCTAGTGTGTGGGTGTGAAATGTTACCAATAACCAATGACAAGTTGTAAAGTTGTACAAGACAGTAAACCTCAACTCTTCAAATATGATAGCTACTTTAAGCAGATATTCTCATATCTTATAAGAAGTAAATAGCCATTTTTTGCTACGAGCAATATGAGAGTCCAACTCCGAATTTTGTTTTCTAAAGAGTAAGGATATTAATGTTCTCATTGTAGGCAAGAGGAAGGAGCAGTCATATTCTTTCAATCCATAACACATCACTTCCTGAAAAAGTGACTGATGCAAAAACATCAGTGGAGAGAGCTGCCAATGTGTATGAAATGGTCCAACACTAAGCCAACCAGTTTTTCAAAAAGATGGATACTTTGCTTCATTCCGTGTGCAAAATGTGAGTCTAGATGGCTTTTGATTAGTTCAAAAGTAAGACCATGTTACTGATAATAGTTTAATATTTATTAAATCCTTCTGCTACCCATTTTAACAATTTTTCTTCCATCTGTGCTGTTGGCAGAAGAGAACAGACCTCCGTACATGAATGTTTACAAAATGGACACACAGAATCGACATAAACCTGCAGGGGTTTCCCATATAAGCATTAACCACAATTCATGACTAGCAACCGATGTCATCTTGTCATTTTGTCTCCTTGAGTCATTGATGTGTCCAGGCCCAAGGAGGGGACGGGGGAGGTGGTGTTACATCCCAATGCCAAATACAGGGCCAAGCCTTGA
Organism: Apostichopus japonicus; assembly: GCF_037975245.1. Taxonomy (NCBI): domain Eukaryota; kingdom Metazoa; phylum Echinodermata; class Holothuroidea; order Aspidochirotida; family Stichopodidae; genus Apostichopus; species Apostichopus japonicus. The sequence goes on along the minus strand of NC_092574.1, from coordinate 5,733,583 downwards.
ACACACAAAGAGGATCCAGAGACATAGCTGTTTCAGTGGCCCAACCTGGGTCTAAATGCCCATGGATGTTTCCTCCATTTTGATGTCATTTAAGCCACCCTAGCCCTAGGTCTAACTTGGGTTCTTGCCAATATTACCTCATATTTTTACATAATGTAAATGAAACCAATACCAACATTTTGTGGTATGCCAATGAGTAAGCCTACGTGACATGATGTTAATAAATTGAAATGACCAGACATCCAAGATTCCCGGGTAAGTACCTGGAATAAAAGTGTTTCACTGCAATTGTCACTAGATTTCGTGTAGACAGTATGAAGACCCAGAATAATTATAATAAAAAAAAAACTTTGAAAGTAAATAGGATACATGTTAGTGTTGCGCCGATATCACCAATATCGGTTTTGGCCGATATCCGATATTATCATCCCAATATCGGTCCGATACCGATACGATACCGATATTTTTTAACAGACAAAATGAAGGCAAAATCGTACTTTTAGTCATGCATACATTCCCAAATAAATCTTCAAGTAAACAACAAAATATGGTGTTTTGTTTTCCTTTAGTCCTAAGTTGAAAAGAATGTCTTTTTTCCTGATTTTGAAAAAGAGAATGGTTATTGAAATCCAACCGGAATCTTTTTCACTGCAGCGCTGCACACGATAATAAAATGGACGCAGTAAATGTGAGCCTTAACATCGTAGACTTACAAGTAGCTACAGTGTTAACGTATGCTTGCAAAATTGCATCTTAAGTAGGTTACGAACTGTCGATCACAATGTAAAAATGATAATTTATTGAGTTTAAACTCAATGTACAACTTATTCACTTGACCGTATAGAGAAAAAAAAAACTGAAAATCAGTAGAGAAATGACCAATTGTGTACAGAAAAGTAAGGTGGTATGCCTTTCAAATATTACGAAAGAACGAGCAAAACACTTTCGAAAAATTCACACAAAACTGGCATATCGTACTAAATGCAACTAATGTCATGTAAACAAGGCTCTAGTGCATCCATTTATGAATATACCTTAAGACCACATCTGTTTTTAAGCGGGGGAAAAAGAAAGTATTTTCTAGAATTTCCAAAAATACGGAAAAAATAATATCCTACCATAGTTAATTGTATAGCAAAAAGCCTAACCACCTCGGCGGTTACGGATCTCACGTAACTGAAAAGTTCCCTGGCAACTTGCCAAAAAATGTTAACAAACAGGTGTTACACAGGGGATGTGCTCACAGTGTGTTTGGGAAGGTACCTGGGAAAATTCGCAGCACATGTACGGCGGTAGTTGGGTATAGGGTTAAACGCTGCAGTTGTAAAAATGAACGCATTGTGCATGCTATTCATTGTTAGGCAGTCTAGAAACAGGGCTTTGCTGAACGTTGTTTGTTTCATAATATCGGAAGTTTTGTAAGTTGCACTTTTTAAAGATTGAAAGACAGATTAAATCTCTTTTCATTTTATAACATAATATAGCTATACTCTAACTTGTCATTTTAAAATTTTCATGTTTCGTGACAATTTAAATAAAAAAGTATTTTTGCATCCTCAACTGCGAATTTTTTTTATCGCCAGACATGCAAAAAATGCCAAATTTTTTCGGGGCTTTAGCCCCCAGGATCCCCACAAGGGGTTCTACCCCATGACCCCACCAAGGCCCTAAGGCGGGCCCCTGGATACCACACCTTTATGCTCGCACGCTACGCGTGCTCGGCGTGTTCGCTGGGCGAACACCGGCGGGAAATCGGCAGTGTGTTCGCGGGAAATTGAACAAGTGCAGTTACGCATCATGTTCAAGGTTTTCACGGAGGCCTTTGAGAAAATGAATGGTTAGTACAATGTATATGCTGCACTAATGCTATGTGTAGGCCAAGGTTCACGAAGGTCATTGGTTATATTCGCGCGCCGTAGACGTGTTGTTATAGGTTTAGGAGGGTCAGGTATCCATGGATATTAATCGAAAATGAATCTGAGTTTAACTGACGCTAAAGAAATGGATCGTCTTCGGCAGATTAACAAATCATTTCAAGTATAAATAAGTAGCTCTGCTGTGAAAAAAAAGTTCAATATCGGTTCGCTGTTATCGGCAATTAGGCAAAATTTTACCGATACCGATATGCTGCCGATATTGCAAATATCGGCCGATACCGATATTGAAAACGATTATCGTAGCAACACTAATACATGTTTCTAGAGAATGTACAGAATTGTGGGCATTTGAGTTTGACACGCATACTTGAAACATAGCACCACCATACATTGCAATCTTAAATCCTACCAGGCCTTCAAAAGTTTTTTGTAGATACTAGAAGTACTAGTAGTAGGCTACCCCTTGATGTGATTGTGAACATGTCATGAGGTTCAACATGAATATAATAGGTATCATGACCCTTAAGAAAATGTGGTCACATAACCGAGTTAGCAGAGTGGGAAGCATTACACTAACAACACTCAATGAGGTAGGACTAAAGATAGCCATACAACATTACATAACACTACACAAGTACTGGAGGTCTAGCCTAACGTTAGGCCCTTAGCTAAGATGGACCTCAGCCTAGGCTAGGTGTTGGATAAGTTACAACTGCCACCACGCCTATTTAAGCTTTGAAGAGGTTGCTGTCTTATAATTTATGGACCAAGGTTAGGCCTACCGTAAGTGAGAACTAACTGTTACTATTGTGAAGCCCGTTCGGATATTTATAATATAAATTTGCTTCTAACTGTTATTGTTAGGCTACTGTTACTCTTTGGGCCTAGGTTAGCCTTACGTTAGGCCTTAAGTCATAACCTGGCCAAAGTCATACTAACAAAAGTTACATTTCCAATTGCAAAGACCAAGTGAAGTGCATAAAATCTCACCCTTCTTTTTCACCCTCAGCGTGTTTGCAGACACGTTGTTTGCCTCGACAATGCTAGATCTGCGAAAAGTTGGTGAAAATTCTTCAGTTGACAGATTTACCCTTACCAGGGTTCTTTACGTGACCCAGTTTTACGCGCACGTTTCCCTCATAAACACTTACATCTGCCTATATATAACCAGTGATCACAACATGGACCGGCTTGTTTGGGCTATTTCTCTATCTAAACACGTTACTGTTTATCGATAGCTACAGTATAGTGTGTTGGTTCCTCTAAAGAAATTTGGTTGACTTGTGTCGTATATATACTTGTTGCGTAAGTATGACGTAAATTTGTTGGTTATAAATTGTAAGTTATAATGCCACGCCTTCCTTGGTTTACTTGTAAGGATGAATAGATTTCATTGGACGAAAAATAATGATACCGCGCCCATTGGACATTCAGTGAGGAAGATTATCACAGAGTGACAGGTCTACGAACCGCGCGGGAAGTGCATCTGGCGGGATTATGAATTATCCTAACCATTCGCCTGGCCTGTAACATGTCGTACAGGTATACAGAACACATGCTTTTACGAAAACCAGTAAGGGCCACGCGAATAACAAATATTAAATCGTAATAACAGTTATAAATCTTTTATTAAAAGTTATTAAATTGTTATTACAAGTTAGTAATATTTTATTACAAAGTATTAATTTTTAGTAAAAATAGTGATAATTTGTAATAAAAAACATTATACATGTTAGGCCTATTAGAAGTTATTAAATTGGTTATTGCAAATTATTTTAGTTAGTATGAAGTTTTTCTTTCATATTATTAATGTTATTACAAGTCATTAGTTTGTTACTACAACTTAATAAAACGAAAATGATAACAGACAACCTGAAATTCAATCCAAATCACACAAGAGCTTTCAAACAGATATACATACCAGCAGGGGGTAGGAAGGTTCCAAAATGTGGGGGGAGGGGCATAACATCAAAGGGGCACTTTCTCATTCCACAACCACCACTCTTTATGCTATAAATTAACCGATACACACCGGCCATATCACTTAAATATTTATGTGTTAGTATGCTATCAATACTATTGTGATGCACGTGAATATTTAAAATAAAATATTAAAATTAACAAAGGCTTAAGATATCCAAAAGACAGTTCTTCATCAAAGGGGCACGTTGTATTTGCCAGTAGGGCCCATTGGCTATTTTTGAAAAAAAAGTGGGGGCACGTCCCCCATTTCCCCCCGACTCCTAACCCTACCCCCCCCCACTCCTAACCCTACCACCCGACTCCTAACCTAACCCCCCCCCCTGCATATCAGTATAAATTCAGACTTTTTTTTACAATTAAACTGCTAAAGAATCTTCACGTGCCTATAGGAACAACTCATACAATTTTAGTGTGACTTGTAAACCTACTGGGCGTATACCTATACTTGTGATCTAGTTCAATTCATTACACTTGAAATTCAATTCCCATGGTCAACCAAGCCCCCCGCCCCACCCTTCTTCTCCACACACAATACTATAACCATGCATAGTGTTATTTCTGTCAGAAGGTACGCCTATATAGGTATATCGTTTTGGACTTGTTTAAGCATTTCTACCCATCTACAAACAAGTGATTTTGTGCGGTCATTTTGCGTTCTACCATAATGTTATAGCCAATTTCAAATACCAAAACAAAAATAATTTCAAGTTATTTGTATACATCGTTCGTGACCGGGATAACGGTTAAGCCATAAATCAATATATTACTTGGCTTCTCTTCGAACGAAACCAGCGTCATGGTGCAGCATGTGTTAGGAAATGATACATAGCCTACACTGAATTTCTTGTCATCAGTCAACTTCTGAACGCTATTTTATTATTATTATTATTATTATTATTATTATTATTATTATTATTATTATTATTATTATTATTATTATTATTATTATTTCTATGTATTAATAGAGCACTCTACAAAAGATCACAACGCTATCCACCTTTCGAAGGGGATCCGTGATATTTCACATGAAATCATGCCATGATGACGTTGTCAAAGTGCCAAGGGGATGAAACTTCATTTTCGTGCCCTGGCAGGTTTTTCTTGAATGGGTGACTTTTCTTAAAAGTAATAACATTTTTCATGACCTGCGATCCGGTGTGGGCCGCACTTTTGTTTTCATTTGCGTAATGATGTACGGTACTCGGAGAAAATACACTTTGTTTGACGGCAAACATGTTAGTGTATCAAATGATAATGCCACTGTGTTCTCAGCACGGCTAACGCTACTGTGATACCGTTCCGTAGCTTTTATGATTGGAAAAGTGACTTTCAAGACCCCAAAATGTTTTTATAATTTACTTTTCATATGTGACATCATAATTGCTTTTAGTTGGATTTACCCATTTCCCCATTTCCTGAATTTTGCCCTGATTACCCGATTGTTAGGACGGAAAATTGTAAATTTCTCTATTTTTGTGAATGACAGGTGTACAGAAATACAAGCTGGCAAAGTCTTAGTGGGTGCCGGGGTTACCTGTTACCAGAAATATATCATCTATCATATGGTCCACGAACTGGTTTGATTATTGGGGCCACCGACTAGGCTATGATTTTCAGACTAAGCTGATCGGAGTCCTGCTAGCGGGGCCAGTCAACTTATCTCCAACCTGTATCGGGAGAGAAGGGGGGGGGGGGTAGTTATCCAATGATACCATCATTTCGGAGCCCCGTCCCCTTAGATCTTTCCTAGGACGTACCATAACAGTTTTTAGACTGTAAATTATCTCCAATACTGAAACATTACCAGACCGTGAGTAAAACATCACTTGGGTTTGAGACGAAAAATGTACATGATATCAATTTTAACAATTGCTTTGATTTCTGGGGTGTAGGAAGTGCATGATAGCCCGCTTCAGTTCTAAGTTTAATTACAATTCCTGCTGCGAAACAAATGGTAGAGCCAATATGGAATGGCATATCGATACACGTGTTCAATGACTATAGAACTATAATTCTGTGTCTTTCGGGGTGGTGGAGCCTTGGTTCCTCGTATAACATATACACTCTCAGCCTCAGTCCCCTACTTTGATCATGTGATCATGTAATCATGGTGGTGTTATAGCAGTTCCTTGTATGGTATCTATCTAATAGGATACAACCATAGAAAAACTGAGTCACAAACAGACATAACGCACACGCCTTCAGAGAGATGAAAAAGAGGGCGGTAGTCGCAAATAATTATTTGAAACAAAACACTTCAATGGTCGTGAATTTGCCGCATTTCTACTGAACCTCTGCTGAACTCTTTTCACAATCACTGGGCCACGTTACATTCCTGATACTCTACTCCGCGAACTTTGTTTGACCGATTGGGTGTTGTAGGTTTACAAGTTTATTCAATCTCTGTGCACCTCACTCGTGTGAGGTATGTAGAGTACAAATATGCTTACAAAGTTCATATGATAACAACGTTGACAAAAAGAAGTAAAAGGAAAAATATATATATATATATATATATAATTTAAAAAAAATGTATACATGGAAAATGGTGGCGCCAGGCCACAGAGGTATAAGAAGAAAAAGAAATGTGGACGGAAATGCGAAATGGAAAAGAATAAATGGCTTCACATGCATAAGTGGATGAAAAATAAAATAGAAAGAAGCAGTGGCGTAGGAAGGTACTTTGAGTGGGGGGGGGGGGCTGAAGACTGATGGCCGGCCTGGGGGAGGGGTTTAAGGGGAGGGGGTGTCCCCCTCCCCTTTGGAACTTTTTGCATTTCCAGGTAGCCTCAGATGCAATTTGGTGCAATATAGCACACTTCAACACCCACTCCATTTTGTAAACTTAATTTTGTATTTTCACCAGGCCTTAGATGCAATTTGGTGCTCCAAATGAGATTTTTTTTCTCATTTGGAAATGAAAAGGGGTTTTCTGACTTGCGAAGCGGGGGGGGGGGGGGGAGGCGGAATGATACTTCCGCCCTCCACATTTTTCACTGGGGGGGGGGCTGGCGCCCCCAGCCCCCGGTTCCTACGCCTTTGGAAAGAAGAAAGAAATAAAATCTAATTTACAATGCCTATGGCAAGAAACTACTAAAATTTGTAATAAATTTCTCTGCAAAGCTTAACAAGGTTGGAAATGGTTGTTCTGTTTCTTGATTGAAGCAATTGCCCCATTTTTAATGTGTTCGGTGGATGGAGGGGTGGGGTGGGGCTTAACATAACTTTGATGGCAGTTGCGCAAAGCTCCTTTCAACGTAGTCGAAATAATCCGTCAGTTACTTTCGGCGTCTACTTTCGTCAAGGATACATGTGATAATGTTACTATATTTGAGCTGCCAGTATCATACTTTTTAGTTTCGGAGGAGGCCTTTAAACAAACACTAATGTAATAGGATTCAAGGGAAGCCGAAACCATAGCACCCTTCCTGACAATAGTATATAAACAGGCGTCTGTGATGTTACCCGGATTTATTGTAACATTCCAACGCGGATTAGACAAGATATCTCGGTCAAAATTAAGCAATGTAGACGAGAAACGCTTGTTTCTGTATAAATATAAAACTCACGTACTTCAAAGAGCGGAATAGAATTTATACGCTTGTGAAAGTTACACAGGTATAGGCAAACATTCAGGTGTATCAGATGTGGTTTGAAGGATAAATCACCCAGACTATTTATAATATAATCACCCGGACTATTTATAATATAAAATATGAAGCTTTTGAACAACATCTGCCGTGATGCACTTCATGACCATCAACTCCCTTGAACATTGGCGTAATCTAACTTCGTCATCGGGGTGGGGTGGGGGGGGTAAGGGGGAAAAGAATTCCAGGAGGTGGTATTCCCATTCCCTAACACCTGAAACCATGGTAACGGTACTGTTATGAATGTTTCTTTGCCCAACGTTTGGTTGTCACTTGTCATTCAGCCTCTGAAAAAGATCCTGCTAGGATCGAAACGTCAGGCCAACTTAATTTTACACATCCTCTAAAACATACTCTTTAGTTGATAAGCAGTTTGCTAACAGTTTTATTTCAGTTTGATTTAACCGAAGTGAACAGTTTGTTCCGAGTACCATTCGCTAAATTGTTGAACGCGGATAGTGTAACTAAAAATAGAACTTGATATATGATAGAGAAAATCAAGAGCGTATAGTCAGGATTTCATCTTACGGGGTCAGGCGCGTAGCGAGGAACTTGCTAAGGGAGGGGCGAACCTGTAGGCAAATTATTAGAGCCGTATATAAGGCTCTGCAAACTATTTAAGTGTAGCGCCACCATTATTGGCGCGAAGCGTACAAGAAAAATTTTGGCCGAAAATGCCCCCCAGATCGCTGGATATGGCATTTCCCAGGCCTTGTAAGTTGTATCTAAGAATTTTCTATGTTGAAAATACCTGCGATATCATAAAAACATACAAAAAATATGCTCAGGGGGGTGGTCGCCCCCCTTGGCTACGCGCCTGTATGGGGCTGGGGCGGATTCAATTTATTGGACTGTCAACAAGAACACTTTGTGCTATCTGCATGGGGTCCAGGTGCGAAGCCCTTGGAAGCTATATACCATATGGTGGAATTTATAGGCTTCAGAGCTTTCATATTTTTATATAATCGGCCGGGATTATAGCCATGTAAAAATATTATTAAAAATGTCAAAATACTGCATATGTGTAGCCTAATATTAATTCGTTGGGTAGAAAATATTCAAGTAATTACTCATTCAAAATGGAGCTAATTCCTGGGTGGCATATAGTCAAATCCGTGGTACCGTCGGTGACTGTAGCCAGTAATACAAAACCAACTATACGATGGTGTCACGGTGAAATACCAGCCTACATCATCAGTAGAATGTTTTTGATTTCCAGATAAGTGATAGTATTTATCTGCTACCTTAATACCCCTTTAAATACTTTATAAACATATCCGGGAATGTTGTGAATACGAAACGCAGGGAGTGTGTTCATCTAGATCTAATACATTGGATTTAATTTGTAAGTTGGCTAAACCTTAGCCAGGAAAATAACTCTTTGCCAAGGCGTCCTCCCCCCCCCCCCGGAAATCCAGGGATACATTAGAGGCCAGTGAACCTTGTTCATGTTGTCATCAAGCATGATTACCTAAATTGTACATTTAAAGGGGAGGAATGGAATTGTCACTATTTTGACGACAGCTAAAGCACTTCAACGAGAAATAACGTTGTTGTCCAAAATGAGCATCCATTTGGAATGCTAATTATTTATCCCAAAGTGGAGCACAAAAAAATGTCTCCACCTGAATAAACAGGCTTTAAAATATTTCAACCACCTGGGTTGCTTCTAACTGGGATTCAGGCATGAACTTTAACAAATGTAGTAGCTGTTGACAATCGAAGCTTATGTTCAAGCTGTTTCTACGGAGGGCCAAACAGGCAAAAAAGAATTAAAATTAATAAGGGCATGTCTAATCAAAACTTTGGGAATATCATTGTCACATTTTATCTGGGTACTTTACAAAATGATTCCCACCTACACCACTTCTTTGTCCCACACGAACACCCAATATCAAGAATTAAATCGTTCACACTATCAGCGAGTTATTGAGTTGGGGAATATGTGCATTTTAGAGGGAAGCTATATTTCTTAACTGATTCTGCTATTTGAGAGCACAATTCCATCCTTTAATGATGAAACAATTGAGCCTAGAGTGAGTTCAGGGTGAGGGTAAAAGGATGAGGTGGGAATAAATGGGTAAAGTGAGGTGGGGTGGGGGATCTTCCCCTTAATGCTCCTCGTTTGTGAAGCAAGACACCTGTGTTGTAATGTTACCAATAACACAAACGCACACAAAAAAAGGTACAAGACACATTACCAAATGATTCCACAATTACATGCTTTATCTTTCATTAATTTGCATGGTATTACCCATACTGCCACATTGATGCGATGTACCTCCACATCACTGACTTTTTTTCCAACATACATAAATGTTAAGCATGCAAGCTATGCATATTCATTTATCTGTCATCACCAACGGCTACCAATAATCCCGGTCTCTCTGTCCATGCTCTACCCTCAATGCACCCTCCCCCATCCTCTTTTACCATCAATGCACCCTCCCCATCCTCTAGATTTGCCCTGTCTTTTCTATGACATACAACATTGCATGATTGGGAAGCTGCAACAACAAAAAATGATAAATCTTTCTGTTTGTCAAAAGGGAAAAAGAATCAGTTTATTTTATAATTAATGATTGTTTGGATTAAATTCCAACGGTCATTGAACTGAAAAATCAAAAACATTATTTCAACACTTGACAGAGGCTGAAGGCAGTGTTCATTAAAAGTTTGGTCATTAATAGACCAAACTGAATATTCATTTCTTCATTTGAATATAACCATACATATTGATATGAATAACCATTCACCCAGTTGGGACAATTTTGTTCTATTCATGTCCTGCTTCAGAGCACTCGTAGTGTCAGTATGAGCAGTACGAATATCGTATTTCTATTAGATAAACGTTAGGAACTGTTTGTACTGTCAATACGAGTGCTTTGAAGCTTGATATGGGAGGACAGTTTAAAGAGGTATTAGCACTAGGAAATTGTCACAACTGGCTGAGCCATTAGCTTAAATACTGTGAATAACCATTAGCTAAATGCTATGAATAACCATTAGCTTAATACTCTCACCAATGATACATGCTGGTTTACATAATCATCCCAACATTAATCAAAGATCTCTGTATTTGCATAAATTTGGGTATTTAACTGAAATTATATCCTGACAGATTCCAACCCTTGAAGAACCTAAACTTGGCCACTGGAGAAGCTGACCTTTGACATAACCACATGACTTATGGCTAGAGATTAAGCAAATCCCTGTTGAAGAATTATATCTGATGGAAATGAATATTTTCTTCTAATGGAATTATTTTCTTCAGAGAAGCAAAAATATTTAATCCACAAAAAAAGCATTACTTTCAACTTCTAAAATTTAATTTTGCAAATGCAAGAATCTGTCATACCTCTTAAAATCCCTCTCCAACCCGCTATCTCTCTCTTGGGGGGGGGGGGGAGGGGGGTATGAGGATAAGTAATTCATGCTCGATTTCCCTTGATTTTTTGCCAGGTTATTTTTTTCAGCATTCGTAGCTAATCTATTCAATGTTATTTATTTGTAATGAATATCACTGTTTTGTCATCACTGATGTTTGCAGCAAGATTAAAAGATTACAACCATTTAAAAAAAAGTTATAGGAAGGCAACCAAATAAGCACAGGTGACTAAAATTCATCTTTATTGTTTACAAGAAAATTTAAATAAGGTCAGTTCTCATTACAATGTCTTTTAAGTATGCAACTAAGAAAATATTTAAACAAAAGAAAGATACAAAGAGGCTTAAATGTATAAAATCAATAAAAGAAAGTAAAATGTTGCAATTTTGTCCATTATTGCACTTAAAGAGAGTTGTCAAAGCCTAAAAATAATAATAATAATAAAAACAAATAAAAATAGAATGGCAAGATGATTAATGGTCTACAGAAAGAAGAATTGCAGTTAAAGGAAAAGGAACAGTGAAGGGGGCAGGTCCTCTTGTTAAAGAGTGGAACATGGAGGGCAGGGGAAGGGAGGGAGGGGGGGAGGAGGTTCTATCTTTTTTATTGGCGGTACATCAGGTCGTCTAATCCCATCGAATAATACCAATATTGTAGGGGGAAGGACGAGGAGATTAATTAAACATTGAAAGGGGCAAAAATACATCTATATAGATTCAAAACATTTGTAACACACTTCTATCAAACGTGTTTCTTCTCCACATTTTCAAAGTTTATTATTTATCATATAGATAAAATGGCATAATTTCTTTAAACTACGAAACCTAGAACATGTAATCAGCACACAGAGGCAGAAATCATCCCTGGGGAAATTAATTTGGTAATCATGACTTTTTTGGCAGACTAGAATTTCATGGTCACTTACTGAAGAAACAATAAAAGAGAATAAATTATCAATAAATGTCAAATTATTTCTGATGGTTTAGTTGACAGTTTTTTACTTCATAATATTGAGGTTTGCTCAAAATGTGATCAGGATTCCTCAAACTTGGGGGGGGGGGTGGGAATAGAAATTTCCATTTTACTTCAGGAATATAAATTACAGTTAATATTGTTAAGCAAACTTTGTTTCAATTGTATAATTCAACTTAAATAAATTCAATACATAACAATTTTATTGAAGATGTAAAATAAAGTAAAATTGCATAAATAGTTGGGGTAGTAAAAAATATCAAACAAAACATCAAAGAAGCTTAGCACCCAGGAGTACACTGGAGATACTTTAATGATTATTTTTCACTGCCCCAATTAAAGCCAGATTTTATTCATTAGTCTTACAAAGTCAAGGTAACATTGTTAATAAGTTTTCCTACCTCATCCATCTATTGACAAATATGATCACCAAACTACATTCCCAAACATTCCTTTTGCTTCACAAGAAATAGGATGGGATTGATGTGAGGGGACAAAAATATTATTGCTGGAGTGGAATTTGTAACAGGGACATCCGGAATAGAATCATTCCTGGATTAAGTCGGCTGATTTGGTACTAGTCAGTTATTTGCTGGCATTTAGGAGCCACTGTGGACTGGAATATTAAACAGACTTTAATTAAGCTTGATATTTCAATTTCTGCTCGAGGCTGAAAAGTGACACGAACTGAACCTCAACATAAACTAATTAACATCTGCTTGTCAGTTGATAATATGAGAGAGGGGAGTGTGCCCTGAAAATGAACAAAAGAGGAACCTGAAGGGTAGGCTACGTGTAACCTCACCGTGTCCCTGTTGCATCCAATACATGGCTGTCAAGGTTTTTGAAAAGCTAACAAGACTTTGCTTAGTTTCTGATGGAGGTAGCACAACTCAGGCTTAATCCAAATCTTAATCTTGGAATGCCCATATCGACTTGTTTCCAAATTTTCCTCCTAGCTTCTTACGTCATTTTCACCCGACCAAATCGAGAATTTATTCCTTCCCTGTGGATGATCATTTTTACTCACATCTATGAACGATTTCTACGCTACAAAGAACCAGAAAATATGTAAGGATGCCTTTATTTAATAAAAAGTAGTGACCCTGGGATGAGGAAAGAACTTTCCATTGCTTCTATAATCTTCACTTCCATATATAACAAGTGACAGAGGAGGGCTTTGAAAGATCCAGTCTTGTCCCATCATGCTTTGCAAATGTGTCACCGGGATCGTTTCTCTTTTCCTTCCTTCCAACTTCCCGTCCATAAACACATGACATGGTAGGCTGGATGTATAGGCCACTGGCAACTTCCTCAAGATATCATACACCGGCAATATATGCATACAAATATTGAATTTAAAATTGGATACAAACAGCATTGATTTAAAACAATTATAATAATCTTTGCATAATATGTAATACACAATTGTTTCCAAGGCAACAATATATACACAGACACAGACACACACACATACTCATTTTTTGTCTTTTAATAATACTATAAATACATACTAGAATTCGCTTTTGTTATATTACACACCACCATGTGGCATGTGGCTGTGTCTTTGAGAGACAGTTTAAAAACCGAGCCTTCTGCGACCTGAGGTCATAAATCCTGGAAGTGGGCAGGTACTTCAGAAGCTGTGCTGGGTCAGAGGGCATGGGTATGATCTTTCCACCCCTTATTGCCATGGAAACCATAGTATTCTCAATTGTTCAGGTGCTCACCTGTAAACACTGCGAAGCAAGCAACAGAAAAAAAAAAGAGTGATACACTCGATTACAAAAAATTGCCTATAAAGAAAATAATAAACACAAGAAAAGATGAGGTGTCTGTAAAAATGTGTGGAAATATGTCTCAAAATGATGGCAAAATGCAGGTGTCCAAAAAAAAAAAGGAAAACAGATAGTTACAGGCATTCCAAACAACATATCAGGTACAAACGATTACAATGATTCCTCCTTTCGATATTTGACACTTTTGAAAAAATTTCTTCCCTTTTCTTTTTCAAGTCTTGCAAGTTTTCCTCAGGATCTGTATTTTTCTTTGTTTGGGTTCCCATGACAACATGCATAAAAACCCTGGTATGATCACACTGTTAAGTACTGTACCACCTGGTTGCATAGAGAGTATTACTGTGTTCTGTCATTCAAGTTGACTGTATAGGACTGATTGTGAAATTAAATAGCACAGTTTCACAGCACTTGGTTTATGTGTTAAGATCATTTGTATAAATGTCACTTATCTTTGAAGGAGGATGAGAAAAGGCAAAAGTTGCTGTCTCTGTGATTCTCTACAGTTTAACTAAACAAACTTAACACACCATGATGTAATATTCCAAGTGTATGAGAATGGATGAGGCAGGGATTGGTGGGGGGGGGGGTGGGGAGGGAGGGAGTGACACTTGGATCAATATACCTCATCTCTGTTGTGTTGTGTAAATACTGCCACTGAATAAAGTTAACCATCTGTAAAGGCATCTCATACTCTTCTAACATATGATTTTCTGTGATGTCTGGGCTATAAGGAAAACCAAACACAACCGGATAAAATGGAGAGAGAGGGCCTCAAGATCAGTCAATCAGCTATTTTAGAAAGGAAATTTTTATTTTAAGCCCTGTTAATAACAGACAATGTTCAATAGTCTGAATAAGTCCTGTGGTATGACATACACTTTATGAGTCAACCTCATCATCACCATGGCAACAGATAGCGATTCCTCGTCAAGAAAATGGTGGAAAGAGTTGGTCAGCAACAATTTTGAATTTTGATCATTTTTTGGGTTGTTTTTATATTCCAAGGAGTGTGATGACCAACACAGTCATGAATCAAGTTTATCGAACAGATATTTTCCTTATATATTATCCTTTATATCTTGGACGCTATACAAAGGTAATGTGATAAAATCAGTGCATTCATTATTCAAAATGGCATAACTGAAATGAATATTCATACAAACATGTAGAGCAATGAATATTTAATGACATGACAATGAATATTCAATGACATGACAAAAGTCAAGTATGGTTTACATATCTATCAACATGTAATGAATAATTGCAGCACAAGCTGATAAAACAGTTGTGAGCAAAATTAGTTATGAGCCAAGGCATGAGAAGCGACGTGAATTGGATATATGAACAGCATTCATCTCTTGTAGATGTTTTAAAAGATATGATGGACTTCCTCACATGCAGCTTGTTAGCAGAGTATACAGTGAAGCATAGACATGCTTGTAAGCTGTTAGCATATCAATGTATTCAAGTTAGGAAAACAAAGCAAGAGGGAGAGAAGAACAGGTTGCTCCTTAGAAGAACAAGTGTAGGATGGGAGTGGGGGAGGGGGAGGGGAAAGGGAACAAGGTGTGTAGAAAGAGATATGTACCATTACCCCCCTTTGTGAATTTAATATTTATTCTGGTTGAAATTTGTAGAAAATTAGGTAATTGTGTCTACTGAGCCCTTGATATGATTTGGGAGCAAATTTCACCTTTAACCCTAACCTTCCACCTCTGCATAATTCTCTGGCCCCAAAGCATAAGATATGGGAGCACATTTCACCTTTGACCCTAACCTTCCACCTCTGCATAATTCTCTGGCCCCAAAGCATAAGATTTGGGAGCACATTTCACCTTTAATCCTAACCTTCCCCTCTGCACATTCTCTGGCCCCAAAGCATTTAGGTCAATAAAGCCATTCCACAAATACATAAACATAAAGATTGTGTTATTATGAAGAAATATAGATCAAACAAAATGGTTACCAATAGAGTAGCATGAAAGGTAATAAGCTATTTGAATCATCTCTTTAAAGCCAGTTTTGATATTTTCTTACAAGATCAAATGAAGCTGAACACACATGTCAACTTGAAATGAAGTAGAGTTTGATCTGAATTTGATGAGTATAACATTTTTTTTCTTGATCTGGTTTTAAGACAAATCAACTATCTCAGTTTTTCTTGATCTGGTTTTAAGACAAATCAACTATCTCAGTTTTTCTTGATCTGGTTTTAAGACAAATCAACTATCTCAGTTTTTCTTGATCTGGTTTTAAGACAAATCAACTATCTCAGTTTTTCTTGTTCTGATTTTAAGACCACTCAACTATTTCAATTTTTCTTCATCTGGTTTTAAGACAAATCAACTATCTCAGTTTTCTCTTGATCTGGTTTTGAGACAAATCATCTATCTCAGAGAGGGTCAACCTATTTGCATATCACTTTTTTGTAACTTATTAAGTAGCACATTGACAACACATGGTCAAGTGTTATGAATCACATCATGTTTAATGCCCAGTGGTCAATAATTGTGATGAAATTGTGATGTTGTGTATGCACTAGTTAACATGTATTTTGGTGTGTTTGCCACAAAAGTAAAAAAAAAAGAGAAAAAAAAAATGGTTCGAAGCTAGCATATTGATAATATCAAAATGACAATCTTATGTGTATGTACATTGTAATTTAGATTTTCTGTGCCAAACTGTAAACTTGCCTGTTTGGGCTGTGATATCTTCTAGTTCTGCAGTGACATAGTTACATAGTAATATCTCCTAACTTTGTTCTGTTCTTTCCTATAATACTGTTTGCAATGTGACATTTTCTAATTCTGCAGTGACATCAAACTAGATATAGTTTATGCAACAATACAGTGAACTCTTGCTAACACACACAGGTATGGATTCCTAATGTAGTTAATATGTACAGTTCATTGAAATTACTATCATAGAATTGGGCAAAGTGACCGACCGTGCATAGAAAATAGTTGCATGATGGGAGTATTAATTTATACTTTCATATTCGTTCCCATTTCTCAAAACTGTAAGAACTTTTCACTTTGAACTGACGTGATATGAATAGAAACTTCCTAAAGATTTTAGCATGAAATTACATTTTTCATTGTCTTGTGTTTGATGACACATAGGTAGCAACATGGAGACAAACCTATTTCATCTCTTTGTAATATCTTTGGGGGAAGAAACAAGAACAAGTAGTTTTAACTTCAAACCTATTTCTTCATCTGAAATCCCAAATTGACAGCTTGCATTAATACCCAACCCCTACTTGATGTATCATGTGCTAAAACCGGTTGAGTATATATATTCTTTGCTGCTGAACAGAGTAGCCCTACATATGTTATATTGTGTCTGGTATGTGTGAGCCTCTTTGTGCTTTCATTTGGATATTGTTCCCATGACAACCATCCCCTGCCATGATGTCAGTATTGAGCGATCATTCAGCTACGCGCACGGCGCCCGCTGCCATGGCAACTCAAGTACCACTTCCTATTAGACCAATCCTCACATTCATACGTCTTTAACCCGTTGGAAAACCGTTATCACTGACAACGACTGACAAGGAGATTGCTATAGATTACCGAAGGAATGCAAAAAAAGAAAGATGAAAAAACCAGATAAAAAAAAAAAAAAAAAAAAAAAACAGATAGAAAAGAATAAAAGCCAAATCAAAGGAAATCAGTGGAAAGGTTAGTTTGAGAAAATAAAAACAGGTCGTCTAAGATATCCCACTATGGTTTCCATGACAATATGCAAATTAGAACAAAACAAAAAGGGGTTATTTTTCCTCTTTCTTACACAAAACGGCAATGACTGACTAATAAGCACATAGCCTGGAGTCATCTTTTGGAACTTTGAATA
This sequence comes from Apostichopus japonicus, assembly GCF_037975245.1. Taxonomy (NCBI): domain Eukaryota; kingdom Metazoa; phylum Echinodermata; class Holothuroidea; order Aspidochirotida; family Stichopodidae; genus Apostichopus; species Apostichopus japonicus. The sequence continues at coordinate 5,716,059 of NC_092574.1, read as the reverse complement.
GAGAACAGTCATCAGTAAAATCACGACTCAGACATGCAAATTACCTCTCAAATGATGATTCATCACTCCAGGTAGAACGAGGCCGAGGAGACCGCATTTATCCAAAACCAATACAGAGATCTTCTTTCGGTCTCACTGTTTAGTTTGCCTTTAATTTGTTACACTCCTTTATGAGAAACTCAATTCAATCATTGCCATTTGTGAAAATTGTGTCATAATCAACAGGATAGAAAAGAAACAACATAGCGCCCTCTACTCCAGCACAGCAACTGTGCCAGTGTGGTTAGTCCATTTGCAATAGGGTACTGCTTGTTACTGAATGCACCGGATTGAAAAGGAAATAGATATGTACCGATCCCTATTTGTCACAGGGATTGATTGGATGAGCTCTTTGAAAATACACCTTTTACACAGGGAGGCCTAATAGGCTAGAAACCTAGACTGTTACAGCCTACGTCACGAGTAACTTAACCCAGTTTTAATTGACCTTTACGTCGGCACGTGAAAGCTGCCTTCTCTTTTAATTTCATTTATTGAGGCACAAGACAATCATGTTACATAACACAGGAACAATTATGTCTTCACCTACATAAAGCTATAATGGCTGTGTTCTGTGAGTCATAGAAAATTAATGGCTTTTTCAATTGCATGCTAGTGAGTCTAGTCCTCAGAAATAAACTAGTCCCCCATTGATAGACAGACAGTTAATGACATTTAACATCTTGTAGTCTAAACAGAAGATCAATGTGATGGAAATATTCAAGGAATTTCAGAAAAAAATCACCATCATCCCAGTTTCTACAGAAAGCAAGATATGTTACATCATCTTGATATCCAAGTTTTCCAATCACCATTATCCTCCCCCTCCCACCTCCCCCTCACATGTATAACATAAAGTTTATCCTTAGACACTTTGGATAACCTTCGTTCGGCCAATAAAAACCTAGAGACCTACCTACGCCATTAAACATGTATACACAACAATCGAAACATGCCAAAAAGACTCATGCAAAAACACATATGACTGTACAATTACTCAAAGACTATTAATGTCTATATATTACATCACACACCAGCAGATTGTTATACCATGAATTGTACCATTAGGATCATGATGAAGGTGTTCCATGGCATCCCCAGATTAAAGATTTCTAGGGGGGGGTGGGGAAGGTAGGGAGGTGGGTGGGGTGCATGATGTGAGGAAAGAGGCAGTGCAACATTATTGCATGGATAGAGGAGATATTTATGATAATGCCGCGGAGAATAAAAACAGAATTTTCAGGTAATTGAGAATTTCGGATAGGGATGTCCTCTGGGGTGCAGCAGGAGGGATGGACTTGGGAATACCCCCCCCCCCCCGATAGTGATGCCACTAATGGTAACATTCATCCAACAACCTTGATCTTTGCTCGGAAAAATCAACCTTTCAAAAATTTAAATGTCATCACCGACCACCTGCGTAAAAATGTTCACACATTCTCTCTCTCTGAATGGGCACAGCAGGTGTGAACCATTTACAGACTTTACAAAAACAAGCAAACATTCAATTTCCTCTCCATTCTTAAGCGCCACATGACTGTACTGAACGACGACACTTTCACTCTATTCATTTATTAACTACTTCATACAGAGACGACATGAAACAAGCCATAAGAAAATAGCTTGGGACAAATAAGTAAGTACTGGAACCCTTTACGATACTTCTATTTACTATCTGCTAGCAATCTCCAATAGACTCATTCATTAAACCCTTGACCATTCCATTCATAGAGTACTTAATACTCCCCACAAAAAGGACAGTCGAGTGTACTTTGGAAAGTCAAAAAGTAATTTTGGTAATAATTGATCTACATGGTTGATAATATATCAAATAGTAAACCTCTTCTTAAATTATTTAGTCAAAAAAAAAATTGACCTTTTCCGTTCTTGAGAGTACTCCCACATAAAGTACAATTACAGTGTATCCTGAAATGTCAAAAAATGGTAGTGTGGGGACAATTTGATCCAGTTGTTGGTAACTGTTGTCAAATAATGATATATATTCTACAAGGATGTAATCAGCTACCCTAGGTAACTGTCTGTCCCAGCTGACTTATAAAAACCGCCAGATGAGACTGAACTGAACAGGACAATTTTCGATTATCCAGCTGTACTGGACATTGCGGTGGATTCCTAGTTTATAAGCCAACAATATTTCATCTCAGTCTTTTCAGGAAGTTGATATCCCCAAATACTCCACATTTTCTCAAATTTTGGTTTTAAACCAAGATTCAAGATAACAGACCAAAAAAGAGAAATCTAGTTTAGAAACCTTTACCTAGCTACATCATAATAAAGACAAAAAAGGTAAACACTTGGCGACCATTTTGATTCCTTTAAGCGCATATCTTTGGTAACAAAACTGCTCAGTATCATTTGAGAGGAATATGGTGGGAAAAGGAAAGGTGGGTTTGAAAGGTGGGAATGAAAGCAACATTATTTACAACAGAATTATAATTACGAGTGGTACAACAAAATGGGTGAGGCTGAAAATGCTTTCTGTTTTGATTTATACTAAATATCGTTATCTCATCTTTGTCGGAAATTGCCGGACTCTCATATTTTTGTCCTTTCCTCTTGAAATTTTGGGGATAGATCTCCACATTTTTGTTGTTGTGGCTGGTGTCTGACGTTAACATTACTCAAACGATCAAATCCTTGGCTTGATTCCTGTACAGTAGTTATATGTTCTACAGTTAATCCAATAATACAGTCATTGCATCGAAGAGTCTCAAAGTTTAAATACCCTCAACTTTATCCAATAGGGCTGGCCCCTAGCAGAATAATAAAACAGCTTCCTGCCAATCACCCTCTTCACTCACTGAGCACACTGAGAAGGTCAACAGAGGCTTTAGCCTGCTATCCCAGGATAATTCAAACAGGCTAGGATTAAGGACTTTCTAAGGTTTATTCCACTGTTCGGAGAGGAATCACCAGATATGAAAATAATGCAAACTTTGTTGATATTTTCATTATTTTTAATAATTGTGTTTATATTTTTAATATTTGTTTATTTGCAAACTATTTTGATGGTGAGGATTCTTATTAACAGGACAGCCAATTATAAGCATGGATGTCACCACTTTTCATTTGGCCCTTGGCGGGACAGAGGTATATTCTATCTTGTCTAAAATGTATCATATTTTACTTTAACAGACAAACTGACTTCAGTACTCTCCTATAAACAGCAGAACAAGTCAGAAAGCCATGCAAACTCTTCTACTATAAATTGTTGTGTTCAAGTTATTTTTTCATAGATGGTTCAGTGGGTGTACTCTCTCTGAAATTGTATCTCAGTCTCATATTTTAATATCTATTATCAAATCATTTCTTTATTTCTTTCAAGTGATTTGGGTTGTCTTAAAAACACATGCTGACTTGACTTTTCTCTCCTCTTCCCCTCCTCCCCACCCCCCACCCCCCACCCCCCACCCCCACCCCCAGTGACATAATTTAAATAAAAGCTAAGTGAACTTTTATATTTTTTTAAATTTTTTTTGATTTTCATATTTGATTTTCATATTCTATTTTTATTTTCATATTTTATTTTCATATTCATTCCTGAAATATGAGAACTATGTGACATAATAGAGAATACACTTTTTTAAGCAGCTGCTCGCTACATTGCATCATAACATTTACACTCTGTTTCAAATAGGCAGTGCCTGCTTATCTAATTTGCACATAATATGGACGTCTTTGAATACAATGACACTAACATTATAAATTATCTACTGTTTGATTTGACTAAAATGGTTCAAAACTGTGTAATTGACATAGAAACATACACACACACATATACTTGATTTGCATAAGCTAAAAAATATTGTACTTTTATTACTTTTATTAGTTTTATTATCTACTTTTTTTAAATTTAGAAAAATTGAAATACATTTTTATCTTCTATTTATATTGCAAGCATGAACATATTGCCCTTATATCTATTAAACTAACTTTATGTTAATGTCTGAAAAATATTGAAATTCCTTGCAAGAATTCCTTCACCCCTGGTATATGTCTTTCTTTGATAAACTATTGGTTTTTTAGTAATTTGACTTCCTAAATTTTTGCCAGCTTTTACTCTAGCCTTTTTCTTCTGCTGAAAATTGCTTTCCCCTGGAATGAAATCATTGTTATTTCATAATTAGATGCATTTCATGTACATCAACGTTTAAGGTAATACAGGGCTGTTACACTGTGTGTACACTGATACAGTATAACAATACTGTTACACAATGTTAACATCTGTAGATATTAACTGACAGCTTGTAATACTATGTGTAACATATTTACAGGGATTACAGTGCTTTTACACTATGTGTTACATATCTACAGGTATTACAGTGTTTGTTCAATGTATGAATACATATCTTGGGAAATTACATGTTGTTAAACTGTGTCTTATATGTCGGTAGGCATAGTGTTTCAATGTATGAATACATATCTAGGGAGACTACAATGTTGTTACACTATGTGTTACATATCTACAGGTATAGTGTTTCAATGTATGAATACATATCTAGGGAAATTACAATGCTGTTACACTGTGTGTTACATATCTACAGATATAGTGTTTCAATGTATGAATACATATCAAGGGAATTAATATGCTGTTACACTGTGTGTTACATATCTACAGGTATAGTGTTTCAATGTATGAATACATATCTACTAGGGAAATAACAATGCTGTTACACTGTGTGTTACATATCTACAGGTATTACAGTGGGTTTTGTTTTCAATGTATGAATATGTATCTAGTGAAATTACAATGTTGTTACACTGTGTGTTACATATCTACAGGTATTATAGTGTTTTTTTCAATTTATGAATACATATCTAGGGAAATTACATTGAGCTGTTACACTGTGTGTTACATATCTACAGGTATAGTGTTTCAATGTATGAATACATATCTACTAGGGAAATAACAATGCTGTTACACTGTGTGTTAAATATCTACAGGTATTATAGTGGGTATTGTTTTCAATGTATGAATACGTATCTAGGGAAATTACAATGTTGTTACACTGTGTGTTACATATCTACAGGTATTATAGTGTTTTTTCAATTTATGAATACATATCTAGTGAAATTACATTGAGCTGTTACACTGTGTGTTACATATCTACAGGTATTATAGTGGGTTTTGTTTTCAATGTATGAATACGTATCTAGGGAAATTACAATGTTGTTTACACTGTGTGTTATGAATCTACAGGTATTATAGTGTTTTTTCAATATATGAATACATATCTAGGGAATTTTACATTGAGCTGTTACACTGTGTTACATATCTACACGTATATAGTGTTTTTTCAATGTATGAATACATATCTTGGGAAATTACAATGTTGTTACACTGTGTGTTACATATCTACAGGTATATAGTGTTTTTTCAATGTATGAATACATATCTTGGGAAATTACATGTTGTTAAACTGTGTCTTACATATGTCTACAGGTATAGTGTTTCAATGTTTGAATACATATCTAGGAAAATTACAATGTTGTTACACCGTGTGTTACATATCTACAGGTATAGTGTTTTTTCAATGTATGAATACATATCTTGGGAAATTACATGTTGTTAAACTGTGTCTTACATATGTCTACAGGTATAGTGTTTCAATGTATGAATACATATCTAGGGAAATTACAATGCTGTTACACTGTGTGTTACATATCTACAGGTATTAAAGTGCTGTTACATTATGTTACATATTTACAGGTAGGCTGGTACTTTCTCTAAACATTGACTTATTTTTTAACTCAAATCTCATCAGAAATATTTGTACATAAATGGTTATTATGTTATCCCCTTAGACCCCCACTCCCCCCCTCTCCACATCACTAAATGTACAAAAGCCTGCAGACAATTCTGCAAAGCACTGATGTAAAACTAAAGTGGTGTTATGAATGCAGTGTCCTACAACTGTTAGGTGATATCTTAAAGCGAGGCCACTAAATCCCATCTTGTCACATTTCACACTCTTTGTCCACTCTAGTCTGTCACACGATGTGAATTGACACCATAAGACATATACTACCACAAAACAACCATTACAAAACATACAAAAACAGAAAAACATACACAAAACTAAATACAAGTACTGGCCACTGATGAGTGCAATCTTGATTCTTTCAAAATTTATCTGCGTTCACGATAATTCCTCTTTAAAAACGATTGCATATGAATCCAGAAATTAAAAAAGTTTAAGAACATTCAAAATGAAGTTTTAAGCAAAATTTTCCATATCCCTGAAACTAAAAATTGTGTTCTTTGGTCAAAAAGTTTGCAAAATAAATGTAGTTTTACTTAAAATAGGATTGCTAATGATCGAACTTAGACACCCAAAAATATTTAAATTTAAAGTAAAAACAAACAATTCTTTTTTTTTTAAAACTTTTACTTGCTTATTTGAAAATGAAACTGGACTAGTCTGTTAAACTAATAACTTATTTGCAAAGTAAATGGTTTTTGGTATTGAAAATTATTAAGAAATTTTTAAATTAACTTGAAAAAGCTAAGTTATTAATGTCCCATTTTTGTTTAAGGTGAGGTAGTTTATGGTACCTACCTCTCTTAAGAAATTTAGTCAAAATTATCAAAATAAAGTAAAAATTCTTTAAAAAATAATCAACTGCAGCATTCAGAATTACCAAATAACATGGATGCACTTTAAAAGCCAATATTAAAATATGTTAAAATAAAACTAAATTGTAGAGGAAGCTCCACAGAACCAAGCCTTTCTGGCAAGATTTAGGGGTAACCCTTGGAATACAGGCCTTCAAAACAAAACAAAAAATTTCTGCTTATAGGAACTTTATATGCCCGGAAGAGCCATAAAGTGCTACTTATTAAGCATTCTTACATTCATAGTTAATAATCTCAATAGGGAATATTTTTTCAACTTTATTATCACTTTTAAATTGTCTTAATTTATTGTTCAAATGAATTGTTCTCCAATGGCAAAAAAATATGTAGGTAATGTCGAACAAGAAGTGTTGTAATTCCACGTACTAAATTTAAAAGGGTGAAACATCTAATAAAAAGTGTTGTAATTCTAAATTAATAGGGTGAAATGTCTAAGAAGTAGTGTTGAAATTCCACGTATTAAATTAATAGGGTGAAATGTTATATATATAAGAAGAGTTGTAATTCCATGTACTAAATTAATATGGTGAAATGGTTTTGGTAACTGTAACTAAGTTAGCTCACAAGTTTAAAACTTACGTTTGGTTAAGTTATCCGTACCATACTGCAATACGCACATTCATACACACATGCCTACATACTGTACGTACACACACCCATAGATGCAGTCATGAATGGACACACAAAAAGATACATACATCACACATACATTTACACATGCATGCATGTAATCATACACACATATCAACCATCAAACAAGCAGACAGACAGACAGACAGATTACCACACTATGTTTTAATTCTTTGATTTCCTATTCACCAAGACTCAATGTTACCAGCCTTAATTTAAATACAGGCAAAACAAACTCACAGTAAAGGAACAAACCAAGAAACCAAAGACAAACCATAAAACCAAAGACAAACCATCAAACCGAAGACAAACCATAAACCCTTTCATTTGCATTCAACCCTGTTTTAAAGTATTTCAACTAATAAAGCCTCTGAGCTTCTATAAACAGTTTCCATCCTCCTTACAGTACCGTTCATAAAAGGTCCGAGTAAAACTTCAAAATTTCCAGCTATGCCTATCCCCCCCAGCGGCCCCCCCAGCAGGGGTACTAGTTAAGAAGAGCTCATCCAACAACCCCCTACAAGGGACGTACTCACACTGGCGTACCTCCTACTGCAAGTACTTGTACAACTTGACGCAGTGGTTCCCGGAGTCTGACACAGCCACATGGCCGTCGCTGGTGATGGCTAAATCTTGAGGCCCATATAACGGGTCAGCCGTGGTGTTCACATAGGACAGGAATGAACCATTGTGGTCAAAGATCTATGAAAGAAATATAAATCAGGTTTTAAAATTACGCCTTAAAAAGGGTTACTTAAAACCAGCTTTTGAGGGTTGGTCGCCGATGTCTAAAACCGAGACCAATGCGTATTTACTGAGAATAAATATTGCAACTGGTGCAACGAATATTATACTCCCCCCCCCCCGATGATGATGTTACCTCATTAACATTAATGAACTGGTAATTAAGGTATTTTGATTATTTATTAGCCTCTGTTTTACATAGAGCATAAATTCTTTAAGCTATAGCATACCCTGTACACATTTTGCATTGGCTGACATCTTAACAGGTGGTTTGAAATATTGGGTCTCTGTTGCATAATTTATTTAAATGTGATTCTTCTATCACTCTTTACGTATTACAAGACAATTTGTCCATTACAGGTATGCAAACCATCAGTCAACTCTACTACTTTCAGATGATCAAGGGATGCGATTCAAGTTGCTTCACTAGTGATGGAGATCATTTTACCCAATTGGTCATAAAAATTTGATGTCTTCCCATGCAGTTATTGTGGACTATTTATGTTTGGATTTTAACAAATGAAAATTCTGTACATGTGTCCAGGCCTCTGAACCCAAAATTGCTGTTTCATGGATGTTGATTGACTTCAGACTTGTTGATCAGAATGAGATAAAAACAAATTGGGGGCTTAGGGGATCCCAGATTTATGTTTCTCAGGATTCCTGATATTAGGTGGATTGCCAGATGCTTTATCACTTATTGTTATGTCTCTTTAATCAATTAATGGATCATTTTTAATAATTTCGAACATAGTTACTGCTTTACTATTTATTAAAACACCACAAATGTGACAATTGATAGAGTTTTCTCAAACAGAATGAATTTAAGGGGCATAGAAAAAGTGACTTGGGTGTAGTTTAGGAGCAGGGGGTAGCTGTCATGTTACTATGGTAACTGTCATGTTACCATGGTAACTGTCATGTTACAGTCATAATTTCCTTGTTATAACAATAGCCCCTTCAACCCCCCACCCCCCTCCGAATAAGGAAGGCCAAATATGACAGAATCGTCTGAGAAAATTTAGGAATCAAGGTTACAACAAGCATTGCTAAGATTGGACCAGAAGCAATATTGCTTTTGCAATCACATCTCTACAATCAGCTTTCATGTCATATGACCTAGAATAAAAGTCAAAAATACCTGTATTCTACTATTGCCCCAATCAGCAACGATTATGTTACCGAGGACATCGACAGCAATACCGGTTGGGGCGTTGAACTGACCGTTGCCCTCTCCCCTCGAGCCGAAGGTGTTGACTAGTTGCCCATCATGATCAAAGACTTTGATGCAATGGTTGTGGAAATCCGAGACCAGAATCTCGTTGTCGCCGTTGATGGCTACGAAGTGAGGTCCACAAAGCTGCTGTTCCGTGGCTCCCCTGGAACCGAATTTACTGAGGAGCTTCCCAGAGGGAGTAAATACTAATATGGTACTAGCACGGTTGTCCACGACCACCAGATTATTGTTCTTATCGACTGCGATACCCTTTGGTCCTACTAGTTTCCCGGCGGCGATTTTGTTGACGTATTTTCCCTCCGGAGAAAAGATGTTGACCCATTTGTTGTCGTAGTCAGCGATCGCGAAGTTACCGTTGGCGGCTACGGCGACTCCCGTCGGTCTTTGCAACTGACCACTGCTTCTTCCTCTGATTCCAAATTTGAGTTTAATGTCTCCTTCGTTAGTAAACACCTGCACACTCTGATTGGTGCTGTCTGCCACGACTATTCTCCCGTTGGGAGTACAAGCGATCCCTTGAGGATTTGTGAATTCCCCTTTGTTACGACCGTGGGAACCTATAACCAGGACCAGGTCGTCTTCGATGGGGTTGGATCTCTTTTGAGTTCTGACGGCCCCCGAGGCACTGTGGGGCCTCCTGGTGGCTCTTTGTCTCACGCTCCGGACGGGAACGTTAGAGGATGGAGATCTTGGACTCAGCTTCGCTTCGTCTTTCACGACTTTGACTCTGAACGGACTGTTCTTAATGTGCTCGTTGAATAACCTTATATCTAACATGTATACACCCTCCTTGGAGGGCGTGTATATAATGTCGTACGTGCCATTTTTATTGTCGTTGATACTCGTCGTTATTTCCCTCCCATCGGCCGAATCGAACTTGGCCGTGAGAGGCGCTCCTCCCGATTTGACTAACTCTCCTCTGTGATCCTTTGTGGATATCATGACGACTGTTTGTATCCCTACGGCTGATCTCTTCAGACCGTCGCCGCTGGCGACCGTTTCATGAGGGACAGCGCTGTTGGACTGAATGATACCTAGGTTTGCGATGCATTTCGCGATCACGTCGAGCTCGCAGCCAAACTTCAAGAAATCGTTCTCTCCTGGTTTCGTCTGCACCGAGAGTCTGGCGAGCTCCTGAAGTTTGGTGAGCATCTGTTTCTTAATCAAGAGTATCTCCGTGTCGTTGCTCTTCAGCAGAGTCTTTTCCGTGAAACCGCAGTTGCTCTCGATGCTCGCTAAGTAATCCTGTAAAGTGACTTTCTGATCCTCTAAGACGCTGCTCTTACCCGTGCAGATCTCTTCCAGGCTCTGAAGTAACGAATGTTTCCTCTCTTTGACCTGATCTTCCAGACTTTCAAAGTCTCTGGTGATCTTCTCCAGCGCCGACGCCTTCTCCTGTGAAAGACCGTCCGATATCTTCTCGACTCTCTGCAAGGCGTCCTTTATGATCGGTATCTGGCTCTTGACGTCTTCGAGTATCTTCCGTAGAACCTCCTTGTGTTCCTCGATCACGTCCGCCAGTAAGGTGGTCTGGTGATCCCCGTGCTCCGTCATGGTACACTCGTAACAGACTGCAGTCTCGCAGTCGTTGCAATAGTACTTGAGCTTCTCCCCGTCGTGGCTGGAACACGCCAGATCGCCGGAATCTCTCCCCACCTCGTCGTTCCCGTTGCACTCTGGGCTCTCCAGCACCTCCATCAGGTTGGTGATGAAGAAATTGGTCTGCAAGCCCGCGACGCCCTCAGCGGGTAAAATAGACAGCTGTCGGCATAGAGGGCAGGACAGGGACAGCGACTCGGGGGGCAGATAGTTCTGCAGGCACTTCTGACAAAAGGTATGAAGACAAGGAAGCACTTTAGGGACAGTGTAGTGGTCCAAGCAAATACCACAAACTAAGAATTGTTTGTCTATCTGTTTGATGACAGGGCTGGGTACAGCCATGATGTCACAGACGGTTCAGAGCTCCTCCCAAGAATGGTCTTCAGATCTTCAGATGATAACTGCACTTGATCCTGGCATCTTGCTTCATTCCTGGAAGATATAAATAAAGGATCGTAATTGGAAAAAATTACAACCCGTACATATTACACGATAATAATCATCTTGCTTCACTGCTGGCATTAAAACAAAAAAGGCAATATACATAAAAATAAAATCAAGAATGCAAGGAAACTATGAACCCAATCACTCTTGTGAATTGAGTTAAACTCATTCAAACCAGAAATAAATATATCCCACTTCTTAGACCAATCAACTAGAATTGATCAACACAAATTATTCCTCGTGAAAAAAAGTATGCAGAAAAACACACTAGGAGTCATCGTGAGTATTAAATAACACACAGCAGAATTTCCCTAATAATGAAGTATCGACGATAATGCAAACAAGAACAATGACAGATACATATGTTGCACAAGCTTGTCAATCTGATCTAAATATATTTCAAGACAAAGTCTTGTAGATAATCCAAATGGCTTTACTGGACCTGTTGACACACCTTGCCCAATATATAGAAAGCATCGTTAGTCATTTCAACAGAGCCTTGGGCTCGAGGAAACGTGCTATCGCTGCATCGTATATATCCTGAATTTATGCAGCACTGGCAAGCGAACAGCTGATTGTAACATAGGTCTACAGTAGTAGCTGTGACGATGTGTCTGTTTGTCTGATGGGTCTCATTATCAATGTAGATCACACACAGGGTGATAAGCGTACAGATGTCTCTCTGCCTTAGACCATTTCATTTTAGATTTGAATTATTCAACCTACCCGGCCGACGCCGCCGGCCGGCAGGGCAGCGTGAGCAGAATTCAACTGTCAGTATGTAGTAGAACATAATGTAGTAGAGAGGGTGCAAATTAACTGACAGACTATCGATGGGTATACATGAGTCATATCACACATGGGATATAAATCGACATTAGTAAATTTAGGCTCCTCTACTTTTGAATATTGCAACTTAGACTAAACATTGAACTACAAAAGATGTATCTTTTACAGACATGGCATAGATCTGGACAGAGGACAGAACTGTTTGGAAAAGAATTTCCTTCAAAATTTTTATTCTGTTCTACTTCAACACCTACTGTACAGACAATGCTTTCATGAATATTACAGAACAAATGGGAAAGGGGACTGTTGCCATAGTAACAGGTCAGCCAATTAACAAATTCCAACCAGACAGTGTAAAGGAAGGAAGTAATTCAGCTATTGAAGAGAGAGAAGTCTATACAAACAGCAAAGATGAGGAGAACTACTGTATAACAACAAGTGACCAGATATATGTACAGGAACACTTACAGACTTATGAAATAATTTTAAAATTTAATTCTCTGATTTTGAAGTGATGACCACCTAGTGCTTTACGGCAGGGCTTTAAAGGCATTTGAAGACTCGCCCTAAACCGTGTGCTGCGCTCTGAAAAAGTTAACTTTCCGTTGCTCGCAAGTGAAGTTTTCTGCTTGTCGCTACAAAATGCAGACAGTAATGAAACGTGATACCTTGTTTTCTTTAGCTGGACCTGAGATGTCCATCTCTGTATTGTTTGTACACTGTGCTGTGGGTACTGACCGCAGCTGTATGTACTGACTGTACACTAGTGTCTGAATACCGAGGGTAGCAAGCTGTGTGCGTATTTTCTGGGATCGATGGTGGTGTCCAGTAACACTTCTGTTACACCTCATTTAAAAGTAGGTCAGATTACCAGCATTAGATGTTTCTTTTTGAGAGAGTCTTCACACCCTTTAAATCAGTGAAACACATATATATCTCTAATAACCAGGACGAAGGTCAGATAAGAGTTCAATATTAAATTATAAGTTTTCCAGGAAATAATTCTACTTTGCTGTTTTTCGCATTACTTAATAAAGGAGTTGTGATTAACGGATTTAGAAAGAACCGACAACTTTTACTAAATTTTTATTTTTTAAGTAGACATGAATCTTGTTTTACTTTCAGCTCTGTATAACTCCTCTGGAAAGCAGTGCTTCTGCACTGAGCAGGACTACCCTCATTAAAGATGACAATAATAAAAAATCAAAAAAACTCTGTGCTGTCATAGACCAGGCTTTTCTCATTTCATTCAGTATCGTTTCACTCCGCCTCACAAAATTGGCAGGAAGATCTGACAGACACGTAGGCTGACTGCTGCATTTTAGTTAATTATTCAGAAATGTTATACCAATAATGTACCATACTGTATATACTGAATATCATATCCTACAAATGTCATTATTCGTGAATATATGTTGTCATTATCCTACAAGGTACATACTGTAAACATAATTGGAGTTGATACAAATTATAGCTTGCTCTCTGGCTAATGACTCTACTTACGATACTGTCATCAATCCTGCTTATCTAGTTCTAGTGCTGACGATTATCTTATCTAGCATCACACAGCCAAGTTTTTCTAACGCCCTGGTTTTGTAGGCTGTACGTTTCATTAATTTTTCAAAATGATACAAGATTTTCCATCTGAGACATTTGGGAGAGTTCAATCACCCTTAATCTTTTCCTTATTTGCAAAGATGACAGTTCGGTTAGGTTCTTCTCCAAAAGTGATTGAGTTTCCAAGATGTAATTATGATTCATATTTCTTATGACACTGAAATCAACAAACTATTCATAATTATCTAGTGCACACTCAATTATTTATGTGATTAGGTGATTTCTATTGTAGCCTTAAGCTTCAAATATCCAGGTAGCAAGAAGCAAATTTCTTTGTTTGGGAATGGCTAGTTTTGGCATTAGGGGGGGGGTGGGGGAGAGGGGGGGCTGGTGTAAGCACAAATTCAAATTTACATACATGTACAGTGATAAGCCTAAAGTCATGTTAATCATATATCGTTTAAAGCCACATATGTAGAAAATGGAGAGGATGGAGGGAGGAAATTTGGCTGATAGAATTTCAACTCCTCCTCCCTACCATGTAATCTCTGCTTTACTGTTAGTAAGCTATATATCTACTGCCTCTCTCCGTCCTCTTAGAAACAGAGGTAGTTCCCATCCTCTCATCTCCTCCTCCCTATAGATTAGCTCACTATCGAGATGAGATGAAGATGTTCATTAGTTGAGGCTGCATGCTTCTGTCAGACTGGATCCTTACACCTTTTCTCTGGCCAAACTCAATCAGCTTTTAATCAGATATCTAGTAATAAGAAATCAGTCCTCCTGTTAAATCTGTCGATATCGACATTCTCGACTGACAGAGAGATGGGAAGCCATTATCTCAGTGTTTTAAATTTTCTAACGAGATCAAAGGCTCTGGTGTACTGCGATACAATTAGGTGGACAACACTGTATGATAAAACATTGTGACCCTTTAGTCTTGTAGTGTGTTACATATGGCTGATCTTGTCATAGAAATTAGTGCATGCACATTAATCATTGATCTGTATACACAAAGTGGCTCCACTCGTTGACTCTGCAAACTGGCTAGCTGTAGAAATGACTCAAACCTAAAAATAACTTAAAATTGCCATTTTTGTTATCCCTTTGCCTTCATGACAGATGCCAAAAAATTGTCCACAAAAAACCGTAACCATAACTTTAACTGTCTTGCTTGAAACATGTTAACATAAGGTGACCATATTTGCCTGACTGGAATCAGGGACATTTATTGCGTGACTGATATAGGGGAGGAGTTTAAGGGGAGGGGGTGAAAATTTTCAAGTGCCTAATGTGCTTTGATGTAAATTGGTGATACTTATAGTAGAAGCACTTTTTGAACCAATTTTATTTTCAAAAATGTAGTATTTTCTTAGATGAAATTTATTTACTTTACGAAAGAGTGCTAGTCTAGATCGATCTAGCATATTCCACTTTACACTGGCCCACCTGAAATATTGGTTAGTTCCGTTCTGCGACTGCACACTTGACTAAATTTTGTTTTTACAACTATTTTACTAATAATGTGGGATATTTTCGAAATTCCTGAACATTTTGACGAATCGGGAACATTTTCGGGGACACTTTTTCATTGGGGACAGCGCACTGTAATCGGGGACAGTCCCCGAAAATAGGGGACGTCTGGTCACCTTATGTTAACAGAAACTGATTTAAATAAAAAAAAATCAAAAAATTCTCTTGCTCTGTAGAAAAGATGAATGATCTTAAATCACAGATTTGTAGTTAATTTTGAAAATAAATATGTCACAATTCCCAAAAGGTCTTTTCATAAATTTCAATGGTAATGTTCCAAAGACAGACGCTGTAAAATGTTACTAAACAAACATGAATGTGCCTGAGCTGTATAAACAGCATGACTGTACAGTCCACTGGGAATTTTGGATCCCATCTGGTAAACATTGTACCTGGGTCATACCTGGTCATAAATCTTAACAAAAGAAAATCCAACAATAGACTACCAAATATGTCTCTTGCAAATATTCCAGACTGTTTGTTCCATTTTTTTATTAATTCTTCAGGAATGCTCTGTTTTAAGCTTTTTGTGAGTTGGATGGTCCAAAGTAGAGTGCTAAATGAAATCCCATACTTTTCATGTTTGTGTTATCAGAGTGCCACAGGCAATCTGCAGTTTTTTAAGGTGTAGCGGAAATACGACTTAAGAGAAGAACTAACACTGGTTTTAAAGGGATATATATTAAATTACAAACTTTGCTTAAAGAATCTGCCATCTGGTTGGGTTTTTAACTGCTATAACATTGTTTATATATATGAATTGCACTATCCACATAAATCCAATTCTCTTTCAAGCTTCATGACTATAGGTGGTATGAAATGAGCTGGTATGTAAGTAACTTAATCTCTCTAATTAGAAGTAAGCTTTATATTTTACGTGCAAAGCAGGCTAGGTTTGTTGATTAGGAAATGTTCACTGCACAAGTACCACAGGCCTTAAAGGGTGTGAAGACTCGCGCACAAAGAAACGTCTCATGCCGGTAATCTGACCTAGTTTCAAATGAGGTGTAACAGAAGTGTTAGACACCACCATCGATCCCAGAAACTACACACACAGCTTGCTACTGTCGGTAATTATAGACACTAATGTACAGTCAATACATACAGCTACGGTCAATAACCACAACACGTTGTACATAGCATCGATGGACACCTCAGGTCTAGATAAAAGTAACACGGTATCATGTTTCATTACTGTCTGCATTTTGTAGCGACAAGAAGAAAATGTCATTTGCAAGCAACGGAAAGTTAACTTTCTCAGAGCGCTGCACGCGGTTTGGGGCGAGTTTTCAATGCCTTAAAGCTGAGTACATAAAAACCATTTAACTAAACATTTTTTTGTAGCCGGCTAATTGTTAATCAATTGAGATGTTCGATGCAACATAAACACAACTACCTGCTTTAAAAGATCTAAATGTTTGCTTGTCTTTTAGTAAACATAGTTGACGTTGATTTTAATCACGTACAATTTGAAAGGTAAGATCCATCAGGGGCAGCTGTCAGCATTTGTCAATCAAATTACTATAAATGTAGGCTAGATAAACATTAATGACGTATATTACATATTATATACTACATAGAACACATTAACATGCATGTCACCATGTACATGTTAAGTAACTCTTAATGGAGACCTCAATCAGGAGTACTGATCCATAAGTTTGTTGAGGATAAAATATGTTAGAATTCATCTAACATTCCTCTTTCAATGTCCTTCACATTGATCAATTGTTCCAAACTTTATACTTTCTAAGATCCTAAGAGATATGAAAGTTTAATTTTTTTTATATATTTTTTTTTACATTTTTTTTTTAAGTGTTTATTTTTTTATTATTTTAATTTTAATTGTTGATGTCAAAATTTTATATTTTGTCTAAGTTTTCTAAGTTTTAATTTTCTAAGTTTAATTTTTATTGTTGTTGTCTAAATTAATCATTTGAGATATAGGTGTAACTCCTTTCTATAACATGCATCAAGAGAAAGCCTTTAGTAAAAATGGTAGAACCCTGAACAAATATAATGACAGTTACCATGTACAGCAAATCAGTAAGAGTAAATATCAGGACTGGTTTGACATGGTGCAACCTTACCACCTGGTGTAAATCTTAAAGTAAATAAGTTTATGTGAAATGTTATTTTGTCATCCCTTGATAAACATTCATGAGTGAAAGGTTGTTTCATAGATCCCAACTACAACTGCTCAAGTGAAGTCATGCACAAGCTTTTATTTTGCAAATCTTTAGACAGGCAAGCTGATGACAACTACAGTAGTTGATTCATATATAGTTTCCAACTACATAAAGCGTAATTTAACAATGTGAGACTAACAAGAGAGTTTGTCTAGATATGGTCAGTATTTTGATTGATAAATCTTCTCAACTTCTAAAACTATGGAATTTTATCCTATATATTATTCTTGACAATTTATATAAGATATATGAAATATTGAGATTAAACAAACCAGTGACCCAGAAAAAGAATGTTATATGGCCAATTCTTATCTCTAATTCTTTGCATTAATACTCTACTGTACAAGGTAAATGGCCGTGGACGTTTGCAGAAAAGAAAATCCAAAGGGGGGGGGGGGGGTAATCTTTGAGTTTTGGATAACCAGTTAACCTTCCAAAGAATTAACTAACTTTTAATAAGTTATAGAATTAATCATTTAATTCTATTTTTGACAAAATGGCAGGTTTGGCTTCTTATTGTTTATTACTTTGATTTGATAGGCAAGTGCCAATCTCCCCCCCCCCCCGCCCTGCCCTGCCAACCCCTCGCCAACACCCACGTCATGTAAAATATATATATACATGTAAAGCACCAGTCTGATACTGGCTTGTGTTTGTATAATTTACACTGACCTAGATATTAGAATTTAAGTAATATGGATCAAATTTTGAAAAAATCCAGGTTGGCAATTGTGTGGGTTTTTTTTTATTGCATTAATAATCAATGCAAGTTAATAAGCAAATAGAGCATCAGCTCTTACAAATTTTACGCTGACATTAAATTGCAAAGAATTGTTAATTATCAACTTTATATGCACTACTACACTGACAGCTAGCTCATGATGATATTAAAGGTAGTCAGTATAGGCCCAAAAATATAGCACGCTATAATTGCTAGAAGTTTTCAAAAAAGTACCTTCCTGAAGGTCTTTACTCTCCAAATTGTTCTCAGACCATTTTTAAGGAATACACAAGATGACTGAATGTCCCAGTGAGGAAAATTTCCTAGAAGGGATTGTAATAAAAACATTTTATGAATGTTGACCAAAGGTGACCATATTTGTATATCTAGCATATTTGGGGCCAATACAGCATAAAATTAAATTTATATGGAAGATAATCTTGATTATCTCAAATAAGAAATTTGCTTTTTTTACCATGGATGTGAAGAGAAGGGAAGTAAAAGGAAATTTTTGCACATCAAAATTCAACTTAGCGCTAGGAATTCTATCCTTATCATCTAATTCATGCCAATACAAGCTGACTTTTGCTGTGAACTCCACCATATACAGTAAAACTAGTCTTAGCTTTACTGTTTATTAATCTTGGATGGACGGATGAGGTTAACACCTGTGACCTGTGAACTAGATCTATCAGCGAGAATCCTGCCACTGATTCATGGAACCAAGGAAGTTAACCTCCCTGGACAGAAATAGGATAGAATACATCTTTATAGAGTTCAGCTTAAGATGTGGGTGAATGCACTCTGTATGAAGGTTTGTGTCGTAGGTGTGTGAGATCTCATATAAGTAAGATCCAAGTAGTGCTGTGAATTGAGAACAGTCAACTCGTATAACAGGTACTTGTCAATTTAGTGTTCCAGTGTTGCAATGGTTGGCTAGTTATGTGATGCATTCAAACAAGTATGAGAAACCCTTAACTGTTATGTCATGTTGTAGAATGCATACTGTATATATATGGCTGCACTTAAATCATCCAGAGGGCAATTTAAGTCTTCACAGAAATGATCCTCTCCAGTTGTAAGAAGGACTAACAGAAAAAAAAAACAGGAGGTTGGTGGGTGTAGCCTGAGCCCTTAAATAACAGTGGAAGAGAGTGGGAGGCAGACAGGGGGCAGAGGGGGAGGTGGAGGCAGAGAGGGGGAGGCAGAGGGTTAGGCAGAGAGGGTATCTTGGTACTGTATATTACATTGCATGGGTCCATGTTTCCTGAATGTTACTAGATACAGCACTGTAATTGAATAGGATTCCTGCACCATCAACCCTCTAGCTCCCTCCATGTCCACCCTGTGGTTACGCCAGTGTCAAATTGTTAGCATGACTGGGAAGATATGGGTGAGACCATGCCTTCTTAGAATGTCAGTGTATCTATGTAAAATACAAGGCCCCCAAAGATCCATCATTATTTGCCATGTTACTGTACAGAAGATTGCTCATATTTCTGAAAGGTTTAGTTCTTAGTTCTTACTTTTCCCCTTTAATATCCCTTTGTTATCTTCATTGAAACAATGGTGTTACCATCAAATCAATGTTTATCAATAATCTGATGGAAAAAAGTAACCATGACTAAACTTTGCAATCTGAAAACTTGATTTACTAACCAAAAAGGGGGAAGGGGGAAGAAAATCAAATAAAAAGAAAAAAATTGCAAAAGAAATTGCAGTGAAGGGTCTATTACTCTATTTATATGTAAAATCCTCCAGATGGTATACATGTGCAAGAAGGGTACGATCGATGGAGTAATTTAATGGTATAAAGTCTAGAAAGAGCGCTACCACTCCTTTCAGTTCCCAGAAACCCAGCACCAACGTCTGAAAGAAATTTTACATCAGTGTACAAAACACATTAAAAGAAAGATAAAACTACAGATACTACACACAAGGAATATCATCATGGGTGTAAGGCACTATTCAGAGGTTACATTGCAAGTATATTATGAACAGGACTATGATGTTTGGTTAATCTCACATAAAATGCTGAGATCAACAAGGTTCTATATAGGAAAACTGCAATGCATCTTTCTGCCTATGTACATAGCAACATTTTGCTTTATCAGTTACAATATTATTCTCTACATAATGAAGAAGAAAAACACTTCTAATCTTGGGACATTCATATCCCCCCCCCCCCACCGCCAGCTCCATCCCTCCTGGCCAACTCATGCATCACTAACTATCAAGTCAGTGTAAAATTATTTATGATTGTTGTAAACTTAAACCATATATACTGATATAGAGAAACAGCTGAGTTCACTAAGCTCGCTTGTATCATTCAACCAACTCTGATTTCACAAGTGCATGTAAATGAAAGCCTTTCATTTTTCAAGGACAAGTTGTCAGACAGTGGCCAAGGCCGACAGAACAACAAGTCTACAAGATCGAGAACACTGGGACAACAATAGTAACTGCATGAGTCATCATCTAACCCTATATCCTCATGGACACTTGAGCTATTAAAATGCATTTTGCTGTACAAACATTCATTGGGTTTTATATTACAAGGCAATTACAGTATACTAATGAAAACATACATCTAAATTGTTGTTCCACTTTTACTCTGTCAGCGAGAAATGAGTTCACAATTAATTTGATATCTTTTGATTTTATAAAACCATGCTACATCTTAGATACTAGGCAGTCCGTGTTGAATGTTTACAGGCATATTGCACATAGCACACACACATAGCATACACACATACATATATATACATACAAACACACACCCATACACGCACTTGAACATATGTACATATGTACATATATATGTACACATGAACGTAAATACACGCATACATACATACATGTGAAGGGGAGTCCAAGACAATGAATATACCTACTACTACATATACCCATATATATACATATACATTCACCCATGCATACCCCCATACATACATGCATATATACATACACACATAGCATACACACATACATATATATACATACAAACACACACCCATACACACACTTGAACATATATACATATGTACATATGTACATATATATATATGTACACATGAACGTCAATACACACATACATACACACATGTGAAGGGGAGTCCAAGACAATGAATGTAGTACCTACTACTACATACCCCCTGTACTAGGTTCTTTGTATCACACTTGATGAAAGGCTTTATTATTTATTCCACACAATTAAGATTTAGCACAAGCTTTCAGTTACAGCACTTACATTAACACACAGTAGATATACACACAGGGGTAATAAGTACTACTGTAAATGTACTATTATCCTCCGTAACTTTGCAGAGCTAAAGCCTTACTCAGACCGATGTCGCAGCCATTTTTTTCTTACCGAGAGAAATCCTTCTGGGGAGCTGGAAAAGTAATCATGAGAATATCCCTATGTTGTAAACCCATCATTGTGTAATACCAGCCTACCCACAAGTTCATGAATAGGAAGTGGTTACCATATCAATGTGATGGTAGGCAGATGTAGCTCAGTTAAACAAAGCAAAGTTCTTGTTTAGACTTTGATCAATAGAAAAATTGCAAAACCCACGAAGAGGCCCAAAAATAGAGGGTGGGAGTATTTTGATGTCTGATGACAATTTATTTCATTGAGATTATGAGTTTACATCACTGACCACAACAAGTAAAATGAATATTACAAATTCTGTCCCAGACAGTCAAAGACAACCAAATGTGCCCTAATATGCACAATACCAATATTGTTGTGATTGTTACCATGGAAGCCTAACTAAACATTGTTTGCCAGCTTAGGGATTCCACACTGAAAGCACAGCCTGAGCTCCCCCATTGACTTCACAGTCAGTGAGAGTATAGAGTGTTGCAGAGTTGTCTATGCATGAGTTATTTATATTTATGATCACTCAACGGTACCAGTCTTTTGCAGGATTAGGTTCTTTAATTATATACGTCAACCAACGTGTCTCCCTTTGATAGATTTACTGTTAGAGTCATTTTAAGTAGACAGATTTTCTACCAAATATTGGAGACTGCCTAATGTTTAAGATATATGGATAGCAATATATAGCAATATATATATATATATATATATTATATGTATGTAATATATATAGTTGTCTGACGATTGCTATAACGCGTGAAACTCCGAGTTACAACTACTAGTGTTCCACTAGTCTCACCTAGTATCAACATATATATATATATATATATATATATATATATATATATATATATTATAAAGAAAGTCCACGTTTACTCCAAAAGGAAATATTATTAGAGAAAACCAGAGAATTAAGATATGACTCATAATTGACAAATAAGGAGTAAAATACGTTTTAGAAATATATTGGAAATTTCGGTCCCCCTGGGACCTTCGTCAGCAATACTTGGTAGTCCAATGAAAAGTATAAAATGTAACAATGAAAGTATGAGGCTAGATAAGTGTAAGTTACATTGATGGAATTAGAACCAAATAAACCATGATTATAGATATATATGTATATATATATATATATATATATATATATATATATATATATATATATATATATATAAATATATATATATATATATATATATATATATATATATATATATAAATATATATCTATATATATATATATATATATAGATATATATACATACATATATATATATATATATATATATATATATATGTATATGTCATGTCAGTCTGTCGTGACATGTATGATGTAACAGAACTGCCTTCCAAGAAAATGTCAGGCCAGATAAAACTACTTGAGCAATGGTCCCTTGAGAAGAAATTGCCAAATGAAATATTTTTAACTACTTCACATGACGTTAACATACAAAGAGGCATGAAATGTCAACCTTAATTAAATCTGGAGTGAATGTCAACATGTACTCTGAGAGCTTTGCTACATGAGTTACATTGTTACAGTGTAAATGTATCATGTACGTCTGTACAGACATCCTTTATTGTGGGACAGTAATAACAAGATTTAGTGATATTCTATAGAGCTCCAGCAATGTGACATATAATAGTTGTACTTTATATATCTACACTGTACGGGAAAACATTTCATGTTCAAATCTGTGTGGCAGTTTGGAAGGCTTTGAAATTTGTCTCATAAAATAATATGGTTGCTGATGTGTACAAAAACATCTAGGTATACGGTACCTGCATAGCAATTTGCTTGGTAATTTACCGGAATAAATTACTCCGTTTTACACAGTTGATATTAAATAACGTTCAAATAAAGAGATGCATCACCTTTAGAAGTCTAGATTGATGAAAAATTTACTTACTCAACACCCAGCTCAAAATGAATATTCAGTTCTTATGTGTAATTTGAATTAAGGTATGTTGAGAGTTCTTTAACAGCCTATATCAAGGGCGTAGGAACCGGGGGGGCCAGTGAAAAATGTGGAGGAGCGGAAGTATCATTCCGCTTCGCAAGTCAGAAAACCCCTTTTTCATTTCCAAATGAGAAAAAAATCTCATTTGGAGCACCAAATTGCATCTAAGGCCAGGTGAAAATACAAAATTAAGTTTACAAAACGGAGTGGGTGTTGAAGTGTGCTATATTGCACCAGATTGCATCTGAGGCCACCTGGAAATGCAAAAAATTCCAAAGGGGAGGGGGTGTCCCCTCCCCTTAGACCCCTCTCCCAGGCCGGCCATCAGTCTTCAGCCCCCCACTCAAAAGTACCTTCCTACGCCACTGATTTGAAGGTATGTTGGGACTCCTTTTACAGCCTATATGTCTACTACAACACATATACTCACATTTATATAGAAATGCAACAATACCATAAGAAATCTTGACTTACTCATAAATAAAGTAAATCCATTGCAACCACTAGCTTGCAGAGCTTGCAGTAGAAGAATAACATTATCACAATTCAAAGTCACATGGATGCTAAGTTAAACTGCTATAATTACTGTACACTGTATTACACATGAACTAGCTCTGTACTTGACAACGTACCGCTATCTCTCTCTCTCATATTAGGTGTTGGCAACCCACATGCAAGCATCTTGAACCTTCTAGCATGTAATCAAGTATTACATATTCCAGCTGATAAACAAATGCTGCAAAACTCACCTTGAATTCATGGCTGGCTTGCGGAATGCATCCCCAATGGTACAAAAACTTGATAAAAATTTCCACATAAATTTTGCTGGTTTAAGAATCCAACATTGTGGGTGTACTAATGCAGACTACTGTACATCGATTTGGAGTATAGTGCCCACACTGATAACCCTACTGTATATTATGTGAATGTACACACACACACATGCACACGCAGAGCTAGAGAGTTACATGCAATGATTATTTGACATATTGCTATTGATAGTTTCAACCAAGTAGTGCTGCCCACTAAATGCATTCATAATTAATGAGCAGAGTGAGATCTCTGCTGTGATTGGTCCATTGTTGTGACTTCACCTGTGAGACTAGTCCAATTTCTCAAGAGGGAAAGCGAAAGGTAAGGCATGGCAATTCTAATCTCGCTGCAACAGAAGCTTGTTGTAGAAACAACCCCATCCATAAAATTTAACAGGAAGTGTCTTGTTTATACTGTAAATAATACAAAAGTGGATTTTGTGGTTGTTTTTTTATATTTTTTTTATAAATTATTGATAGTAGCTAGAGCTAAAATAATCACTGGAGTGAGAGAAATGGAAGTATTTAATGACAGTCATTTACAAACTGAAAACCCATCAGCATTGGTAGGTATATAGAGTGACAGTTTTGCAGTGAGTAATCTGCACATTGGACGGTAGTTTCTTGTTTATTCTAGGTACAGCATGGTCTAATATTTCCATTAGTCACAAGTTTGCCAAAAGTAAAAAAAGCAGAAGAGGAATACAGGAAAGGAGAAGGGGATTTATACAAACAATGAGTGTAAATTCGATCACCTCTGCCACAAATATATCAATGTTTGATATGTCTCATGAACAACTGGTTTAGATATCTTCCTACTGTTGAATAGATGGGTATTTATAGGGTCAGGATGGGTTGGGACAGGGTTGAGAGCTAGGGTAGTAGACCAAGAAATGGAAAATAGACTTTATCGGGAAGCAGGTTTTCTCTTAGGCACAATGTGTGAGCATGCTACTACCCAAAGTAGCAACTGTGAAGAACAGATTAAAATCTAGGCTATTCTGACTAAAGCCTGAGAAAGATCAGTTTCGAATATAATCAATGCTGAGTTTGGGCAAAGCAGCAGTTATGATCAATCAAATCTGCATATAATCAGAACGACCCTGAAACAAGCCAGGCAGTCCTCTCACTGCCCCTTTTCACCAGGGAATAAAATGACTAAGTTAACAGGCCTGCGTAAGAATAAAGAGAAACGTGGATACCAAACTTTGCTTTGGTTCCCATTCTATCTATACCGTGTATCATCATTTCTAACCCTAAGGGTGACACTGATGAATAAACAATCATCAACAGAAAATGATGATGATGATGATGATGATGATGATGATGATGATGATGATGATGATGATGATGATGATGATGATGATGATGATGATGATGATGATGATGATGATGATGATGATGATGATGATGATGATGATGATGACGATGATCATGGGAAATGTATCTTGATAAAGTCCCTGAGAAATGATGATCCTTCATGCCTCAAAACTTCATCATCGAAACATTTTCAATCAGTTTATCAACTAATTTGAATATTAATTATTAAGTACTTCTGATAAGTGTGTATAAGTCTTATTTTGTGGACCTACTTTGACATGCATGTTTTTTGTCTGTTAATAGTCTTAATTTATTGGGCTCATGAACGGAACCAACCCAGTGTTATGTGCAATGGGGAGGGGGGGGGAGGTGGGGGTGAGAGAGGGAATGGCCCACACCTCCATAATCAGTCCTCCAACTGATTTCAGTTGGGATTGTTTAAGGATTTATAAGCTGAACCATGTAGACCTTATTTTATTTCACAGTCTAAATATGCCTCATTTGTGGGAGGGGGTGGAGAACATCCCCAGACCCCCCTACAGAGGCTTCACAATCAATGACAGTCACACCCCTCATTTGTCAAAGTTATGACCACAGCCTGTACATAAAGATTCGTGCCACTACCTAACTCGGGGGAAATTTAGAATTTGGCCTCCTCCCCGCCCAACTTTGAAATCCTGTGCACCATTCCATGTTAATGGACCAACCATCTGTCATTATATAGCTAGGTTATGAGCAGTAACAAATATCCAACTTAAAGGGTGTGAAGACTCGCGCACAAAGAAACGTCTCATGCCGGTAATCTGACCTAGTTTTCGAATGAGGTGTAATAGAAGTGTTAGACACCATCATCGATCCCATAAAATACACACACAGCTTGCTACTGTCGGTAATTAGACACTAGTGTACAGTCAATACATACAGCTATGGTCTATACCCACAACACAGTGTATATAGCAGCGTGGACATCTCAGGTCTAGATAAAAGATAACAAGGTATCACGTTTCATTACTGTCTGCATTTTGTAGCGACAAGAAGAAAATGTAATTTGCAAGCAACGGAAAGTTAACTTTTTCAGAGCGCGGCACACGGTTTGGGGCGAGTCTTCAATGCCTTTAAAGTCACATGGCAGTGTTTCAAATCTGGCATGTGTCTATCCAAAGTCAATCAATAATGCCTCCAGTATACTACAAGATAGATACTGTATATATATACTGACAGCTCACAGGTGTCCAAAAATACAACCAGCAGAAAAAATTATCCTGCGTCCCAAAAGGTATTCAAAATCTTGTTCATGTGGCCTGCAAACCCCTTCATTAATAGTGGACTAATCTTTTATCCAGCCATAAACATCTGACTAAATTACATCACTGACTCACTGAAATAAAGAGCTTTTTGGGGGTGTTTATATATTAGGGCAGATCTGTGATAGAATATTTCAACAAAACTAAAAGACAAGGCACATGTAAAAATTATTTTGCCTGTACCTTTAATGTGCCTCTCCAGCCACGCCCATCATCACTAGAGGGCGCAGTCATGTCGGTTCTAGCTAATTTCGCAAAACTTGACAAGCTGCAGTGACTCTGACTGCAAACCATAACGGTACCGTGGGTCGATCACTAGTAGTAGTATAAACGATTTCCTTTGCAATTATTTCATTTTGAAATATATTTTCGAAATTTCAAGTCAAAGCAATTATTTTCAGGAACAAAACTTTTGTTCCTAAGGCACTTTTTTCTTCTCGTTTTGGCCGGCCTGCACAAGTGAACTTTGACCTAGTCAATCGTACAGTGCGTATGTATGTACAGTTCATGATAAAGTTTATTCAAACATTAGAAGATGACTGCCCTTTAATTAGCATGACATGGCTGGGATCAGACTAGATAGCCTACATTTTTCATACATTTATTTTGTCCAAGACTTGATGTTACTATCAGTCACAGACAGATATAAATACTAACTGCAGTCTAAACAGGAAGGTATGTTTATATTTCCATGGATATACTAGAATCAGAACAAATAAATACTAAACAGACCCGAGATTTTTCAGGATCCCCCTCCCAGGAGTGGAGTCAACTTAAAACGTTAACTTCAGGCCTACCTCTCTGTTATGGAAACATCCCAAACAAACTAAAAGGCCCCTGCTGGAAATAAACATGAGATGGTAAAGAAGTTTTAACAAGCTAGCACTGTGGTCCCTCGAGGGAATAAAGGACGCCTGTGTTGACTACCCAAGGAATCGAGATGCAAAGTTAAAGACAGTAATACATGGGTATCCCAGCAGTGGGTATCACCTCCATATAACCTAGAGATTATACGGCTCAGTGGAAATAGCATGATTATAGGAAGATTTGTTATAGATATGTTAGAGAACAGAACACTATGACATCACCATCAAAACTACTAAACAGTTTATCCAACATGACAATAATTGGCAGTAGTTCCCTGACAGCATTGTCCATGCTCACTCGGGAGGGGGGGGAGGGGGCTTATGTGGTGTATGTGTGTTCCAGTTTAGTGGATGAGCCAGGGCTGATACAGTAAAGGAAAGGGTGTAACCTGGGGGGGGTGGGTAGGCCTACATGAGATGGTTGTAATTGGACTACTCATGGGAGTGGGGTCACCAGGAGAGATATGGTGGGTAGCCATTCTCCTCGTCCCACATTTCACATACAATAATAAAGATGGTATTGTAAAAAAAATTACCAGTCGGGTATTTTTAGGGACGCCATCAGACCATTTACTGTCCTCCAACCTGCATGATGTGTGTGTCGAACATTACTGATAACATAATTTGAAGCAAAATTAAAACAATTTTTCATTCAAGATGGAACCTAATAGAGCCTAACAACATTACTTGATCCTGTACTGACTTCCATATAATATGACTGACTATACAAGTACACATATGCATTTACCACACATGTGCAAACAAGTACAAAATGTTTCAATACTAGTGTAGTAGGATCTGTTAACTTAGTACCTTTTAAGAAAAGTCACCCAGGAAAGAACCTGGGCACGAAAACCAAACTACCGAACGACTGATCCGCTCTCAACCCCAGTCCCCTTGCATCGGGACTGTGACTGTGTGATCATCGATCGTCAGGTGTGCATCACCATTCATTCCCCTCGAAAGGGAACAGATACTACACATGATCTTAGCCAAAAGGCCGAGAAGCGATCTGTTAACTTAATCAATGATGTAAAAAGATCTTAATGGATGGCAGAACCTTATAGATTCAATCTTATTTTGAAGTCTTTTATGCACAAATGTAAGGTATGACATAAGTATAACCAGGACTTTTGTGCCTTGAATCCCTTGATCGCTATAAACCTCTTTCAAATCGTAATCTTGAGATGGTTAAAGCCTCTTAGGAATAAGATCTGGATAGAATTGAACTGTGTCATAGAAATCAGGTCACTGAGAAATAGTTAGAGATACTTACCAAGAATAATTACTGAATTAAGAGAATATTTGAAAGAATGTCATGTTTCAATTTACCTGTGAAAAGCTTCACATTAATTTTGTAAGCATAAATGCAATATATGTGAAGAAGAGGAAAGGGATGAAAATGTCAGTTTTACCAAATGACTTGCCCTCAATTTCACTTGCATCCACCTATACAATCTAGCTTCAATTTTAGCTTTCTGATTTGTCATAACACTTTTACAAAGCATAGGAAACATAAAACTTGGAATATTAAATTGTAAAGAAAACCAGAAAGAAAATAAGAAATGGATGTAAACCAATAACATTTACTATTGATTCAATACTTTAATTTACGGTCTAATAAAATAAAGATCTCTATATAAGGAAAGGCATGTGTTGAAATTACCATTACAAGGTGGAAAATGTAAAATATATGATATCCCTCCCCTGTCCCCCTCCCCCAACATAAGAAGGGAAAAGTAAGATATATTACCATATTACAAGTTGAGAATTATGTCAAACTATCCACACTGTTGAAACTAGTACTGTAAGTATTACTCAGATGTCTGATTTCGGATACAGAATGATTTGATGTTTATAACAGATGAAGATAATCTCTTTTAAGCTGCAATTTGCAGATATTAAGGTTGTGTTGATATGTGTTACTAATTAAAATGATCTCTATAGAAGGAAAGGCATGTGCTAATATGTCACCATTACAGGGAAGAAAAGGTAAAATATATGATATCACTCCTCCTCCCCCCCCCCCAGTCCCCCAAAAAAGACGGGGAAAAGTAACATATATTACCATATTACAAGTTGAGAATTACGTCAAACTATCCACACTGTTGAAACTAGTGTACTGTAGGTACTACTCAGCTGTTTGATTGAGGCTATAGTTCTGCTCGGATACAGAAATAATTTTGATGTTTATAACAGACGAAGATAATCTCTTTTAAGCTGTAATTCGCAGATATTATGGTTGTGTTGATATGTGTTACTAGGGTAGCAATAACAATATATTCAGTCAAGGGGAATTCTTAACAAGGTCAACAGACAATTGAGTTCATGGCATATTAACTTGATGTATGTGTAGGAGTTAACAGGAATAAAAACCGAGCATAATACAGAAAGATGGTTGTGTAGGAATATACAGTAATAAACCAAGTATAATATATAATGATGTATGTGTTGGAATATATAGTAATAAACAAAGCATCATATAGAATGATGTATGTGTAGGAATATACAGTAATAAACCAAGTATAATATATAAAGATTTAGGACTCCACGGTAAGAAACCAAGCATAATATATCAAGATTTAGGACTGCAATAGTAAGAAACCAAGCATAATACAGAAAGATGTATGTGTAGGAGTTAACAGGAATAAACCCAAGCATAATATATAAAGATTTAGAACTTAATGGTAAGAAACCAAGCATAATTACAGAAAGATGTATGTGTAGGAGTTAATAGAAATAAAACCAAGCATAATATATAAAGATTTAGGACCCCATGGTAAGAAACCAAGCATAATACAGAAAGATGTATGTGTATGAGCTAACAGGAATAAAACCAAGCATAATATAGAAAGATTAAGGACCCCATGGTAAGAAACCAAGCGTAATATGATAAGATGTATGTGTGGCAATATGTAAAATTGAAACTTGTAGACCATAATTGGAATGATAACTAGCATGATACCAAACTCAACTAATTAGAGAGAAGTCAAGGGCGTAGGAACCGGGGGGGCTGGGGGGCGCCAGCCCCCCAGTGAAAAATGTGGAGGGGCGGAAGTATCATTCCGCCCCCCCGCTTCGCAAGTCAGAGAACCCCTTTTTCATTTCCAAATGAGAAAAAAAATCTCATTTGGAGCACCAAATTGCATCTAAGGCCTGGTGAAAATACAAAATTAAGTTTACAAAATGGAGTGGGTGTTGAAGTGTGCTATATTGCACCAAATTGCATCTGAGGCTACCTGGAAATGCAAAAAATTCCAAAGGGGAGGGGGACACCCCCTCCCCTTAGACCCCTCCCCCAGGCCGGCCATCAGTCTTCAGCCCCCCCACTCAAAAGTACCTTCCTACGCCACTGAGAGAAGTAATTTACATACTATTGTTAGCTCTAAAGAGAATGGTTACTACCGCTTATAGACCACATGAAAGGAAAACGGAATGGTGATATTTGCCATTTCATACTATTTGAGCATCAGTAGGGCAATTAGTTTCTCGAAACCAAGATTTATTTCATTAAAATAATCCATATACTTATAAAACACCTTTTGGACTATAAGTAAAGGAGTAATTTTAACACCAATTTCATTCAATTTTACATATTTCTCATCACTTGAGAAATATCACATCTATTGACACTTTTAAGAAGCATTTCAAAACTTATCTTTTTAGGCTTGAGTATGGGCATTAATCTTATTCGTTGTTTTATTCACAATTACTGTGCCCATTTTTATGTATATTTATATTTTTATGTTCTTTATTGTGGTTTATAACCCTGTCTTATATCATTTTTAACTTTTATTGCTGTTGTTATTACTTTTAGGTTTCTAAAGTTTGGTAATTTTATATTCCAGGTATTGGTTCTTTTGTACAGTGCTCTTGAGCATGTTTTTTATCATGATAACAGCACTTTAATATTTTTATGGTATTTATTCAACTTATTTCTTTATAGACTTGTATTTGTGTTTTTAATTATATGCAAAGTTGGAGCCAAAGGAGATTTAATCTCTAGATTCAATATATATTCAAGAACAAAAATAATTTCTCAAAAATTTTGAGGTAAAATTGGAGCATTTTTGTTTTGTTAAGGAGTTGTATCGTAATGGGACTATAGGGCACAAAACTTATGCCTAGATTCATAGCTTACCTTAAAACCTACAAAACTGTTGACTGAATGCAACAGAACATTACAGAACCGAATGTAACTGAATGGTAGAAACTGTGTGACATAAGTGTAACAACTTCTGCATAAAGATTATTGGAATGAACTGATCTGTACGACAGGATAAGACTAATTGTTTAGAGGCTTAATACAAATTATCGCTTGAGATTAGATCTAATTTGTCCTATTTTCACTTACCTTCAGGAAGGAATCAAGAACTATATACTCCATGCAGGATTGCGGATTTAACCGACGTACGTGCGTAAGAGAAGCGAGTAACTCCACACCACGGTACTCGGGATTCTTTGCCATCTGTCATTGAATATGGCCTTCTTCGTTTGAAAAACCCAGAAGCCTGAGGCTAATTTCCGAATAAAGTAAATTTCTCAAAATTTCTCACAACTCCAGCGGTTTGGCTGACCTCAGATCTACAAGTTTCACCTCTTCATAAATATTGATATAAAGTGTTCATTTGATTTTGAACTGGAATAGAGCTGGTTAAAATCTAAACAGCGATTCGATATGCATTGAATGAGAATCCCTTAAGCTGCCAGTCAAGGTTATAGCAACTGTGTGAATCTGTGTGTCTGTGTGCATTGCCCTGATTAGATTCCAATAAATACCGCAGAAGCAATTTTATACAAAGTTCAACAAAACTTCATCTTTTTCACAAACCCTTTCTTTATGAGTTCCTATGGCGAGGTAAGTTGTTACCATGGAAAGAAAACAAGTGATAAATTCCATCAGTGGAGTGCATTGTACAATGCAATTTACAAATGCAGTGATTGTACCTCACTAATACAAATAATGCCCTATAGTGGCCTCACTCAATATCTGGTGAAAAGGCTGTCAAAAGGACCCCACACATATATATGCAACTATGGGTGTAGCCTTTCCCTTGCGATTGAGGAGGGGGTTGGAGAGGGGTTCATGAGGAGAGGGAATTAGAAGAGGAGAAAGGGAGAGGGAGAAATGAAAGATGCATACCAAAGAGGAGCAATAAACAGTTTAAGGCTTTTATGTTTATACTTAGAGTGCAGTATGGCTAAGGTACATTTTGTCCTTTAGTCTGTGAGAGGGCCATTATACTGTCCTTCAGTGTATGAAAGGACCATTCTACTGTCCCTTCAGTCTACAGTATGAGAGGGCCATTATACTGTCCCTTCAGTGTATGAGAGGGCCATTATACTGTCCCTTCAGTCTATGTGAGGGCCATTCTACTGTCCCTTTAGTCTATGAGAAAGCCATTCTACTGTCCCTTCAGCCTATGAGAGGGCCATTCTATTGTCCCCTTCAGTCTGTGAGAGGGCCATTCTACTGTCCCTTCTGTCTATGAGAGGGCCATTCTACTGTCCCTTCAGCCTATGAGAGGGCCATTCTACTGTCCCTTTAGTCTATGAGAGGGCCATTCTACTGTCCCTTCAGTCTGTGAGAGGGCCATTCTACTGTCCCTTCAGTCTATGAGAGGGCCATTATACTGTCCCTTCAGTCTATGTGAGGGCCATTCTACTGTCCCTTTTAGTCTATGTGAGGGCCATTCTACTGTCCCTTCAGTCTATGAGAGGGCCATTCTACTGTCCCTTTAGTCTATGAGAGGGCCATTCTACTGTCCCTTTAGTCTATGAGAGGGCTATTATACTGTCCCTTCAGTCTATGTGAGGGCCATTCTACTGTCCCTTTAGTCTATGAGAGGGCCATTCTACTGTCCCTTTAGTCTATGAGGGGGCCATTCTACTGTCCCTTCAGTCTATGTGAGGGCCATTCTACTGTCCCTTTAGTCTATGAGAGGGCCATTCTACTGTCCCTTCAGTCTATGAGAGGGCCATTCTACTGTCCCTTTAGTCTATGAGAGGGCCATTCTACTGTCCCTTTAGTCTATGAGAGGACCATTGTCCTGTCCCTTTAGTCTGTGAGAGGGACATTCTACTGTACCCTTCAGCCTATGAGAGGGCCATTATACTGTCCCTTCACTGCCTTCAGTGTCTATGAGAGGGCCATTCTCCTCTCCCTTTTGCCTATCCTGGCCCATGCCTTCTAAATAAAATTATCCAATCAGTGTTCCAGGACAGAATACTTTATGGTTAATAAATCTATAGAGAACTAGGGACTCTAAAACACGTTTGATGTTCCAGTAAGGGGGGGGGGGGGGGAATGGGTGAGGCCAATATTCAGTGGTGTCAAAAGTGACAGCTATGGTGTAATCTTTTCCACATTAAGGACATTGCTATGAATATTATTGGAGAGAGGGGGTGGGGACATGGCAGTTCCCCTGCCCTTCCCTACCATGGCAAGGGCCATGTATAACTGACCATGAGCTCCTAGAATGGTCTAATTTGTGAACATCAATGTTTTTTTCTTATATCTTAAATCTGGTTAAAATGCAGCTAGCCTCTCATCATCAACCTTTCATAGATTAATTGCTAATGATATAAATAGCTTGAAATTCACCAGAATTGCTACCATGCAGAGTTTAAAATGCTTCAGTCAGTAATAGATATCATACATCCTGTCTAGACAATGAAGACCTATGCGTTCAAGTTTTGTTTTCTGAACGTCTATAAATTTAGCGCAGTACACTTTAAAAACACAGGATGCAGACCTTCTTCGATCAAGTGGTGCATGACGTGCAAATTTCTGTAAGTAGTACCGCAAATAGGTCAAATTGATAAAATGGTATCACCCTCCATCCCTTTGAAGATAGTGGTAGGTTTATGATCGACCTGAAGGGGGTTTCGACTGGCCCAAAGCGCTACTGTATTGGTGACCAAACCTACACATCTCTCCTACAGTGTACATATTGGTGTTCTATTCACCAAACCTACACATCTCTCCTACAGGGTACATATTGGTGTTCTATTCACCAAACCTACACATCTCTCCTACAGTGTACATATTGGTGTTCTATTCACCAAACCTACACATCTCTCCTACAGCGTACATATTGGTGTTCTATTCATTAAACCTACACATCTCTCCTACAGTGTACATATTGGTGTTCTACTGACCAAACCTAAACATCTCTGCTACAGTGTACATATTGGTGTTCTATTCACCAAACCTACACATATCTCTCCTACAGTGTACATATTGGTCATTCTTTGTTTGCTGTTTCCAAAACTAAGAAGTAAGACCTAGTTGTCCAAGGGACAACCAGAAAAAAATTACTTAAAACTTTGTCCTGAAATACATGAGTCTTAAAAACTACAGGGAAGAGGAAGAGGAAGGGAAGAAGGAAGGGGGGGGGGGTGGGGAGAGGGACAGAGGAAAGGGAAGATGGGGGATATGTGTGTACTCTACAGAAGATAAGATAGGAAGATTTTGAGGTGGGATTTCTTCATGTGTACCGTTCCACTTAACAAACCAGGCTTCCTGCTTGGATTGTAGAGGTGCTTCTTAGGTTTCCTTGGTTGAGGGGAAGAAGTTGTATTGTCGGCACAGTGCTTTATAGTAGCTAGCAGTACTCAAACGATTTTACCTTAATATTTGTTGTAACTTGTTACTGTTGTATGGTACAACCAGGGCTGATTTGGTATAATATCTTGCAGCCAAATATATCGTTTTATACCTTCTTAGGAAAGCAAAGTTAAAAGCTTGACAAGATCAATATGTGATAAATATGGGTGACAAGAGGTTGCAAACCATGAAACGTATTATATACTGATAAATCCTAAATTATCACATATTGTGCCTTATTATAATACAGGCGATTCAGCATGGAGAACGTGTGGACGCTTAGACTGATTTTACTCTTATATTAAGATAATGCATACACTACATGCTTTAACATGCCATATAAAATAAAATAAAGCAAACATCAAAACAAATGAAAAAGAAGAAGGAAATAGGGATGATAACAAGCTTTAAAAAAATAACAAAATTAAATTCTAGTGTATCTTCCTCATTTTTATACTGTTCTATGACTCCTTGCTTTAACATTGTTAATCTGTTTGAAAAGGGAGCTGGTACATAGATAAAGGAGACCAGCTGTTCCTGTTTAAGGGGAAAGGAAATGAGAACAGATGAGGATAAGCCTGTTCCTGTCCACAACAACAAAATCATGTAGCTTATTTTTTAAAAGATTGATACGTTTTAGTTCAACTGTCTAGTACAAGTACACAATGGCAAAATGCCTTGAGTAAACTCTGTATAAATAAACTGATTTATATACTCCGCTGAATATTAAAACAGTTGAATCTTTTGAGTGATCTCAGATGTCTTAAGTGTCAAAAGTAATAATGAGTTCTTAGCACCATCCACCTCTCAATCTGAAACAGTCTGAGGAGAGACTGACTGATAGATCCAGGAGATTAATCATGATCATGAAACTGAAAGCTTCGCAAATAAAGCGATTTAGTTTTCAAAAAGAGAGGAGAGATTTGTTACTCTGCACATAAAAGATCGCAAGAGACCTCAAGCCCTGTTTAATAATTAACCCTTACAGCAAATCAAACACCGCTTAATTTCATCAACTCTGCAGTCGATTGGTAATACACCACGGAGGTAAAACAGGCCTCCATGGTTACACATAGATCCTTAATGAGGATATCACTGTTGGAGGGTAATTAAAATAAAAGCAGGCTAGTTTAAGTTTATCGCTCAATGAAAATAGGTCTTAGCATATGAATACGCAAGTAGTGTCATATTGAACCGCCAAAATTTGAATAATTTAGCTGTTTACAGGGCATGACATTACTGATTTTGCTGTACAAGTTTCCTTTGATTTATTATATTATGGTACAATCATAAATTTGTAATATTCTTGCACAAGTTAACTTGTAAATATTAACTGCAGATAAATATTACTTATGTGAAATAATTCTCTTTCAGTACTGGGTAAAAAGTAATACAATGTACATCCACATCAATGTATATATGAGGTCAGGGTGGGAATTTTACGGTACGCTGGTACGCTAGCGTACTGGAATGAAAATATGGCTTACCAAAATAAGAAAATCAAATGGGCCTAGTACTACACACCCTTGTAATGAGCGTACCAAAAAGTGACTGCATCGGACTGTAGTATGCTTATCTGCAATCTGCTTCTAAGTTACGGAGGATTAATTTGTCGCGAAGCTATCAAAAAGCACCAACGAGCAGGCCACACACAGCTGGCTGCTAGCTCAGCGATCGTGCATGGACCGTCACATACCTACGACTAACTGTGTATGCATCGCAAATTATTCCAACTTCACACATGAACTACGCAATTGCCGAATTTGCCTTAGCAACAATGTGCATCTGCATCACCCTCTATGTGGCTCTGACTGGATACTAGATCACAGGATGTGCTGGTATGGTTGTACTTGCCTTCATTTGATTGGTCGCATATTGTATTATAAACAACACGACTTGATATTTGCTTTTTCAGGTCATTGTGATGTGCTTACCGATTCATGAATTGTGCTTACCAACTGAGAACTCTTGGCTCATGTTGGTAAGCACATTTCATCAAAAAATGAGAAAATGCTTACCAACTTTTTTTGCCAAATTCCCACCCTGTATGAGGTTACCATGTGGTGGGAGAGAGGGGATGGGGTGAGGATTCATTGTGGGGGGGGTGGGGGGGTCTTAATTGGGAATGGGATGCATTAGTAAAGGAGAATTAAACTTGCATTACAAATCACAAAACTATGAAACCACTTTGCCTTACTGTGCCCGGAGGTCCCAAACCAGAAGAAATCTGCTATTATAACCAGTAATTTATCACAATATATCTATGGGTATGTACAGTAGTCTCTGTAGCAAACTGCAAGTTCATAGAGAATATAAAGCCTTATCTGTTTAAACTGTTGAGTTGTTAACCTTACATCTATATAGAATCTTTCCAGGCCTCAATCTATGAATATATCAATGGCTCCAGTTCAATACCCTCAATGATTCAACAAGTGCAATAATGCCTATCAATTCTTTGATAAGACAGTTATTTTGGTATTCATCTCAAATAGGTGTCCATTTCTCCTAATGGGTGGCTTCATTTCAGCCAAATTGGGTGATAAAAGCCATGATTGAACCAACAGGAAGAAACCAATATGGGATTAAGGTAAATCCTTATAAACAATACAAACCACTTTAAAATCTGGGAATACTTGTGTCCTGCAGACACATTGATAAGATTTCACTACTGGCTCAGATTGATCGCGTGCAAGTAAGGATTTAATAAAACTATCTTTTAACCCATCCTCCCTTTTATACCCTCCCCCACCCCCCTTGACATCTGGTGGAATGAACTCAAAAGAATTTTCTTCAGCCTGTATTTCCTCCATAACATACAATTACATCTTTACGACATGATTGCAGTGGAGGGAGATTAAATACAAGCCACATGTAGGTGACATCCTTTGAATTAAAATTGATCAGTTTATAAGTGAACAAAATACAGCTTTAATACAAAGCTCCATAACTTGAAGTCTACACTAATTGTCAACTTCAACCACTTTTTATTAATCATTTTTATAAAAGGAGAAACAAACATTTCTATGCTTATGATAAACTACACTTCCAAAACAGTAAAGAACAATATTTATGCCATCTGCAAGATAGCATGGTTTTAACGACAAGAGTTAAGACTTGAGTAAGTCTAAAAATGGCATCACTGAGTCACTTGTGCCAAACTCTTTATTTACTGTACCGTTCATTTTCACAGGTGCAGTTAAAGGCTTTTGACAATGCAGATTCCACAAAAAATTAATTGTTCAATTTGACCTTATACTGGTATAGTCTATAGATTATAATATCATATATTATATAGATTAGCAACATTGGTTACTTGCAGCATTAATATATGAAAATAAACGCAAAGGTGAAAAGAAAAAAAGGTTTCATATCCTGGTGACACTATGACATCACTCAGTGACAAAGTGCCAGGCTTCTGATTACACTATTGGACCATGATATCTGTAAACTGGAGGACGACTTTACCAGTGGCGGAGCGTCCATACAGTTAGGGGGGGCGGATGCCCCCCCCTGACGGAGTCAAATGGACTGCTGGCGCCCTTTTCAGCTTTTTACTACTTTTTACTTATTTGCGATTATTGACTTTTTTTGCAAAGATACCACAGGGATTGTGATGAAACGCATGTACTTTCAACACCCATATAAACTTCCTAGTTGTCACAAATGGCGATGACACCTATCTATTCTTCGTTTAGCTGCAAATTAGCAAGGCCCTGAAAGGGTCGTTTCCGGCGATCTAGTATCTGTACTCAAAAAAATTCTGTGCGCTCCGCTCCAACCTGTGGTGGCGTTCTGCTTAGATAGTGTCGAAAGCGCCCCTACAGACCATTCTCGCCCCCCCCTGACCAATACCCCTAGCTCTGCCACTGGACTTTACTTATACAACTTTGGAGGAGTCCGCCTTCTTTTTATAACTTACATGTAATGCAAACATAATGATTTGGTTTTAATTCTCTTTCAACCTACTTAGATATACAACAGTGGTTTAATTCAAGCAATTGTTTACATAAACTGATCCTAAATTTGAAAATATTATGCCATTTATCACTCTTTTTCAAACTGATATCAAACCATGCAATGTTTGAATTGATTCTAAATCATAAAGAAAGGAGCCAGTACTTCAAGTCTCTTGTACACAGTTACTATGCAAATACATTACACGTTTTGATCGAGTCAATATTTACAATCTATACTATAATTAACCCGGTGTGATAAAGATATTAATCTTTCCTACAGTTTTTTTTTTTCCTTCCAGTTTGGGAAAGTCTTAAAAAAAGGTAAAACTTGGTCATCTAATAACAAATATTTGAAAAGGGTTGAAATTTATTTACTGACTGCATGCTGTCTGTATGTATAGTGGGGTTATAACAATGCTGCTCTTCAACGCCCATTTCAAGTGATATAAAATTTTCATTGAGAAGTGATATAAAATTGTCATTGAGAATATTTTTGTGAAAAGTAGTAGGTTTAAGATATAATTATGGTTACTTGTTTTTTTTAAAGCTCATCTGCATGCTTAAACAGGGTAAACAGAAATTGTCTAAACAGTTTACAGTATCGAAGAAACGTTTTGGTTAGAATTTGAACCCAGGATATCGAGTCAGTCGATATCGGTCAAGCATATACGAGTTAATAACTTTATATAAAATATTTGACAGGTAACCTGTTAGTTTCTTTGTTTTTGAATTATCTTTCAAGAAGATTCCACTAGGATCTAAAACTCAGGCCCTCTATAAGCTTTTAAACAATTATTCACTACTAAAGTTGCCTGTGTAATATTCGAACTATGCAAAGTATGAGAATACCGTTTTGGTCAGAATTTGAACCCAGGACATCGAGTCAGTCGATAATTGGTCAAGCAGACACAAGTTAAAAACCAAATACATGAAATATTTGATGACTTACCCGTTCGTTTCTCCGTTTTCAAATTGTCTTTCAAGAAGATTCCACTAGGATCTAAAAGTCTGGCCCTCTATAAGCTTTTAGACAATTATT
The DNA here is from genome assembly GCF_037975245.1 of Apostichopus japonicus. Taxonomy (NCBI): domain Eukaryota; kingdom Metazoa; phylum Echinodermata; class Holothuroidea; order Aspidochirotida; family Stichopodidae; genus Apostichopus; species Apostichopus japonicus. Next base: position 5,675,664 of record NC_092574.1, on the reverse strand, counting down.
CACTACTAAAGTTGCCTGTGTCAGTAATCTCTGAACTACGCAAACAATGAGACATGGATGAAAATGTTGGCGAAGCTAATCTGACAAGAAAAGAAAGGCGGAAAAGGTCTGATAGTTTTTTTTTTATGTTTACAATGTGACACTGTTGCCACCTGTGAACAAGTACAGTATCATGATTGTTAAACTGATTGTTGCTCTGTTGTCACAACAAGCATTATAATCCTTAATCAAGTCTGTTTCTGTTTCAAAATAAAGGTCAAAACTTAGCGGAGGCCCAGAACACTTTTGTTGCACCGATATCTTAACTTACATACAGGTCTCTGTACAGAAGTTGCTATTGATGTTCTGTGAGCAGTGCCTGGCCTAATTGTAACATGTTTAGTGAAAAGAAGAACTCCTTAATATTTGCTGAGAACATTGCCCTAGCAACCAGAATGAAGAATGTACTGGAACATGTTTGGAACTGCACTAGTTTTAGTATAGTTTAAGTAACAAAAGTTGAACAGGGTTTTGTATTAACGGGGTATAGGGAATGTATTCCAGGATTAAAAGACAAGTCATTTCTAGTCATAAACTTGCTCCACATATCTTCTTCTGTCATTGATTACTGAACCATGATAACAAGTAGTTGTCCCAATTTATTATTTCTATTTAAAAAAAGTATTGACCTAAAACCTATATAGCAACCAGCCATTAATATCAATAGTATACTTAATATCTATAGACTAATGATTAGCAGAAAGTAGATTTCTCAGAATTTAAAATAACAAACAATAACACTTTTGATAAACATTCATATTTTAAATGCAAACAATAATAAATAAGATAAAACCAATAAAAAATAAAACTTGCTTTCAATAAAAGAAGAGACTTCTGAGAGACTTTTTCCCATGTTACGAATGACCCAATGCCATTCAGATTGAGCGAAGTCTTATCATACAAGAGTGACTTTAATTAGATACATTGTCCTTTGAAGAAACACCTGTCATTTGCATGCTACATTGGCTTCCATCAGGAGAGGTTGGTGTGTAACCTTCAGTTATGTTCACATAGAAATTTGGAGGTTTATGAACTTTTGTTTACCAACGAAAGTATTGAAAAATGCTCCTGTTATATGCCCAAGATTTCCTGTACAGTTTTGTATCTTTGAATCATAATTAAATTAATAATAATTGTAATAATTAAATAACATTTTGATATGTGATATCAGAAAATTATTCCACAAAGTTGGAACAAGTGGCACCATTTTGATTTTGCTCAAAATGAGTGAATGGCTCACATAATTTTTTTGGGGGGTGGGGGGGGGGGGGTGGGAAATACAATTTTTGTTAAATTCATATGAGCATTTTCTTTTTTTGGAAAAACATAATAGGTGCCCACTAATAGTAAACATTAACTACTAAAAGACAGTTACAATAATGCATGCAAAGAATCCAAACACTTTTTAAGAATTTAGTGTTGAAATAAAGCATCAAAACTCATAGCAAAACTTGTATCAAAACGTGTCACTCACCAGATAATGGCACTTGATAGTTAAAACCTCTTCTGGTAATAACAGTTGAGATCTTGAGTTCAGCTGTTCATGGTTTGAAAGAATCACATCTTGTGGACATAAGTCTGTTTCCTCAGCATCTACAAATGTAACGTTGCTATAGAACACATCGGAAAGTTCCGTTAGGGTTGTGCAATAATATCTGGTGCTGATGTTAAGGAAACATAAAGATATATAAGGAGTCTTCTTTTGGTAGTCGGATGTGAACAAAGGTAAATGAATAAATTCAAGTATTGCTATAATAACAGCAAAAATCATGTCATTGAGAGTACCACACGACAATGACGACAGCTTTGAATATATTGACAGATTGGTATCGACCAAAAGTCAATATTAACTCGAGGGTTTATTTGACACCAACTCTTTCTCTCTCTCTCTCTTGCATAAGTACAAACGTCAACATACCTGTACTCACCATAAAAACAAATAACCGTGGCCTGGTTCGTAGCACTGACACTTAGCTTCGAGATAATACTAGTTGAGTGGAAGGACATAACCTTATCAAAAAGTTTAATAGCAGAGCAATTTAATAGTCTACTAAAAAACTGATAAAGTTCACACCTTGAGACGGCTCAATATTTCAGTTTCATTTTTTGAACAGGCTTTGGGTCAGTGCCGCCCTGGGTGGGAAGCATGAGTATACTAAATACATACATAGGAACTTTGCAATATTTCTTTCTTTCTTTACAAATCGATATATTCTGTCTGTGTATGTATGATTTTACCCCGAAAATATGTGTGTGGGTGGGGATGGGGGGTATGGGGTCCAAGTATCCCCAAAACAACATTTTGTCATTAGATAATAAATGCTATACACAGTAGGTTTTTCAAAACATGGGGTCACCAATTTTTACTCCTCTCTCTACCCCCCCCCCCCATTTTGTTCTGATCATGCTCTGAATTCTAAATCTCCAATAGTAAAATAATTTAGTAGACTAAGAGAGAAGGGAGGGGGTGGGGTGAGGAAAACTTGTTTGATACCTATTTCTGATACAATGTAACAATTGGTAATAGTGTTAACTAACAAAGAGATACCTGAATACCAAATTGCAATCCCTTTTCATGCCACAATACTTCTACAATTGTTCAATCAGCCGTCCAGTATTGAAAGGGAACTAGTGAGATTTCTTTAAAGTCTAAATGTATATCACAGCCTATTACGCATTATCAGGAGGTATACTTTTCCAGTGAAAACGTTGATGTAATTGCCACCTTAACACCATCTTCCTGAAAGACCTGCATTCCTGGACGCGTATTTTTTTTTCCCAGACAAACGTGGGCATCGGCCAATCAAATCCCTGGATTCCAAACATGTGACGCTTTTTCAAAAAACATGTTCTGAATCTTTTTTCCTAGTTTTGACCCCAGATTATGAACGACAATCCTCCATTTTCGTAGAAATTGGATCCCTAACCCACTTTCTAAACCCTAACTCTGATTTCAAACGAATTTGTAAATTCCTGAAAAACCTGAAACCCACGTGCATCCTGGGAAAAAAAAATACGCTTCCTGGACAGGCTTGTACCCCCTTTACTAGTAGCACCATAACAACTTAGGTATTAACAGACGGGTCACTACTAATCAATGATAATACATTTACGTAGTGTCGTTTCCACAGGTAATTATATATACAGCACAAAGTCAATATCCTATCCTGTTACAATTCATTAATTAATTACTTATTATTAACTTTACTTAGAATATGAAAGAATAAACGATTGATAAAATCTACATAACTGAACAATCCTTTTATATTCAAATCATTTATTTATGACAGGGCTTTGTGAATATAATTAATGCAAGAGATTAATTTATCACACAAATATGTTCATTACTTTACGTGCCAAAATATACAAAAGCTACATTACAACGATAACATTTATCAACCGATTGAAACCTGAGATGAACAGGTCAGGTATTTTGCATATATATGTTTTATAGTATTTAATGACTGTCCTAACACAATACTGTGACAATATCATGGAGTTGTCTCGGGAATGTATTCGTGTAGTTAGAAACTTTGCAGTCGTCTCCTATGCCAAACAGTTTAGTTAAACTTGTGATGATCTATTGAAGAGTGACTCTGAAATTGATCAAACCTGATGTTAATGACTTAACAGCCAACAGTGTGACTATTTGCAAAAATACAAGGACATTATGCTAACACTGGACAACATGTGATCTGTCAAAAATCCACACTTGAAAAAATAATATTAACAAACATTCCTTTGGCTTGTCAGGAAACCAAAGAGTCCACTAATTGCATTTTTATGAGAGCGTTGTGGTTCAAGTGGTTAGGGCAGTGGACTTGTGATCTAAGGTTTGCAGGTTTCGAGTCCTGGCCAGATCATTGAGTTGTGTCCTTGGGCAAGGCACTTTATCTCCATTGCCTCTCTTCACCCAGGTGTATAAATGGTGACCTGTGAGTTAAACTGTCAATTGGGCATCGTTTAGCTGCTGCCATGATAAGTTTGACAGGGTAATATTCCTATGCGCCTTGAGCAGCGTTATCGGTGGATATGTCTGCGCTTTATAAATCCTCAGTATTTTTATTATTATTATTATTTTGCACCAACCATAACTCTGCATTTTACACCTCACTTTTATGACCTTATAATGACATCACACAAGTATCAGCTATGGTTGGCATTAGCGATACTGACATTCCTTATTATGCTATTAAACGTGGTTACATTTCTCCATTCACAAATTGACTATGCAAAATGTGGACCTATTTAATACACCCTAGACACTAGAACCTTTACAGGATCTGTCAGTCACAGAGACATATTAACTTAAAAGCTCCCAAGAAGCCATAATGAAAGGTTCCTAGTTCAGCAAACTAAATGTGAAAAGAGCTGAAGATGATATTAGTATAAGTAATCGAAATGTGCTAAACGACAACTCAAATCATAGTTTGACATTTCTAAAGAGGATTTAGTGATCCCTTGGAAAAAAGTAAAATTTGTTTCAAAGCAACCCCTGGAGGGTTTGACATGTGCCGCACATATTTAAAGAGAAACAGATGCAAAATATGTGGATGAATATTAAAGTTCAATTTAAGACAAATGTATGAGAATGATGATATAAGAATACTAACAATTATGAGAATACCAAACGGAAACAAGTTAACAGTACTTACACTGACTACAAGAACCTTTTACCGTAGCCCAGAGTCGCACGGAACATATGTCAAAATCAGAACCTTACGATGACCTAGCAGTATACTTCCACTTTGTGAGCGTTAACATTAAATTCTGTAGTACAGGGAAACTTACTACTGTAACTTAGCAAGGTCTGTAAGATAATTATTAACAGGATAAAATAACAATTGTGAGAAAAGCAACTTTTGCAAAGGTTAAACTGTCCTTGGGAACTGTGAATCACAACTTCACAAGGAGACATGAACTCATGAGGCTCATGATAAACCCTGTAGCAGAATGGTAACAAAAGCAATAACAACAGTCCTATAGTTCAGGACACTTTAAGCAATAATTCAAGGCAGAATAGCAATAAGAATAAAGAGACTTCTAGCAACTACGTGAATACAAGGTGATACAGATGAAGTATTACACAACAAAAGCAACATTATACTGAATACAAATTAGAAAACACACACTAACAGATATGTGGGAATGTACAAATGGTCAGTCTCAACAGAATACCTGATCAATCTTTTAAGAGATTTACACTATAAATAGGGCCTAAGATGCAATATCATGCATTTAGATCATATCCAAGTACAATAACAAGGTTTAAAATGGGTCAATTCTAAGTTTGTAAAGCGATTGACAGCTCAAATTCTAATACTGAGATAAGAATGGCATTAAATAAATTTGAAATGAAAGGAGTTATTGCATCAAATTTTAAGTGGTATAAATGCCACTTAATCTGATTTATGAGTGGTTCCTGCTATTACTACAAACAATCTGACCACTTAGTGATACATGGGATAGAAATGTGTACATGAGTAGTACAGCAAAGGATAATGTCTTGTATTTATAAACAAATTAGTTTTAACTTTTAGTGGCAAAATAAACTGATATTCTCAAGGACCTGCAGGGATTGCTGTAAATAAAGGCAAAATCTACATAGCACACAACAATTGTTGAAAAATTTCAAATCAAAATTTTAAGAAACTAAATTGAATATGTTTTCAGATGCAATTTGGAATTGGAACTAATAAATACGTACCAGAAAAATTGTAAAAAAAAAAAAAATTAACAAACTGAGCCAAACCCTAGTTGTAATATATTAAAAACAATGTTTGTTACTTTCAAGGTGAGGGAAATTGCTGGGGATGTTAATGAATGAATATTCATGAAAAAGTCATGAGAGAGAATATTGCATAATACTAACATTTTTGGACGATAAAATAATAACAAATTTGTTTAGACTTGCCGATGTAAAGATGTATGCACATAACACGTTTATGAATGACAATATCTGCTTTTTTTTGGGGGCTTTTTGGAAACCAACACTGGGTAAAATCTGTTATTCTATGAAAACTGGTCACACTCTGGTGTGTTCTGTTCTCGGAAATAAGTCCTTGCATAAATGGCATATTGCTTTCATCAAAACATCTCTCTAAAGAATTCTAAAACCCATGTTAAAATTTGAAAAACTATTTAAAACTTTTTCACAGGAAAACGTTTGCTGTAAAATACTTCCAATTTACAAGTTCGGGTTTTGGAGTGTCAAATATCAGCTGAGGAATGTTCGCTATCCAGTGACGACGAACGGAAGTCGGATATCTCACGTTGACGTCCATTGATACCGCCTGCCCTTTGGTCACGTCTGCTGCCCTCATTCAAGGAATTCCTGGCACTGCTGGTGTTGGATCTGTGTGAAATATTACAATTCTCAATTTCTTTCTCTTTATGTCGGTTTTTGAAGAAACAAACATTCCTTGCTCTTTCGAATTTGGTTTACACTTTCGTTGTTAACTTCTTTCATTTTATGCCTTACTAAGATGGTGTTGCTTCCTAACAGTGATACACTGTATTTGAGTAAAAATTACTCGCAACAATAATTGCTCCAAATAATATTGAAAAATGCAAGGTACACGCACAGAGCTTCAGCATGTATAATTTAGAGAATTTCTATAATATTATTGTCAATACATTACTAGAATTGAAATGCTATTCAAATTCATTTTTCAACCAACTTTCAAGCCTTATTCGTTATGCTATGCTCAAATGTTGAGAAACAGTCTTTCTGCTGACTTGTAAAACTTAACATAAAAAAAGATGAATTCATTTTTGAATTTTACTACCAACCCAAAGTTGCTATGCTAACATTCTTTCACCTGAGCTATTATTCATAATTCGAGCACAGAATCAGAAAAGTGATTTTGTTTTACCTCCGTGGGTAGGTTTTATCCTGCCTCACTCTGTTCATTTCTCTTTCAAAATATTTCTTCTCCTGTAAGAGTCTTTTTTCAGTAGCACCCTGTTCGGCAAGCTAGAAGAAATGAAACCAATAGACCTTGTGATTTCTTGGGATACATCAGTGTTAGAACAAGAAAAAAAAGTAATGTGAGCTAGAAAAATAGTTGTATTGGTGGCTGGTAGGAGGAGGTGAAGACAATTCCCTTACTTATTGCAATATTTGCAGAAGTATATTGAAAATTGTTATTTAAAGCAACAGTCAATAGGTACAAAAAATAACTGTATATGGAAACAATAGACAGGAACATCTTCCATTGACCATTTGTCACACATTGTTGTGCTGCTCAATGTGATGTCATTCATTGTCATGTCACCCACTGTGATGCTGCTCAATGTGATGGGATTCAGTGTCATGTCACACACTGTGATGCTGCTCAATGTGATGTCATTCATTGTGATGCCACGCACTGTGATGCTGCTTAATGTGATGTCACTCAATGTCATGTCACACACTGTGATGCTGCTCAATGTGATGGGATTCAGTGTCATGTCACACACTGTGATGCTGCTTAATGTGATGTCATTCATTGTGATGCCACACACTGTGATGCTGCTTAATGTGATGTCACTCAATGTCATGTCACACACTGTGATGCTGCTCAATGTGATGTCACTCACTGTGATGTCACACATTGTGATGCCACTCACAGTGTATCACTCATAATGATTTTAGTGACTATACTTTTACAATATACCCTCCTAAAGAATTTAAAACTTCTCATCTTTCTGATCATACATGCTATTATTATGCATAAAAATGATACAGTAAATTTTGGAGAAAAAAAAAACAACTTTTGTTGTCTGGGATGTTAGATCTTTAACAATAATGTAAACTTCTCTTATGTAACCTCAACGGATCTCACCTTCATGAATAATTCATCAGCTCTATGTTCATGTTCAGCTGCTGATTGGCTAAGCTTTCGATTCACACTCAACTGCTGTGAAAGACGTTGCTCTGCCTGTGAAGATTTCAAAGTAAAAGAAATGAACGAGTGACGAGCGCTAGATATGATAAAATTAATTACAAATTAATAAGAAGTATTAAAGACTTTATCATATTTAATCTCAAATATTTCTAAAAGGGCATAGTTGCACAGAAAATGTTGGTCTTGAAAAGTAAAAAAAAATGGGAAATTTTCTCTCCTAAAATATGTAATATAACGATATTTTACAATTATGTTCAAAATCCTTAAAGCAAACTCACTTTAATTTACCACAAAAAGTACAACATAATCAGTTTAAGGCAGGCCAGCAGATACCAATTTACCATTCTCACTCTCCCACCCCCCCCCCCTCCCCCCTCCACTTTGACCTGGTTTTACACAATCTCCTGGCAATGTGACAATACAGAGTCAATAATTCCTTCAACACACCTCTAAACTGACTTCTCTTGAATGAGATAGTTGGAGGCAGGTCCCCACCTCTAACCACTTTTATAGTTACATTCCTAGACATGTTACCAACACAGAGTTTATAATTCCATTTAAACAGACCTGTAAAACCACTTCTCTTGATTGCGATAGCTGTTGTGAAAGGTCATCGTTCCTCTTCTTTAATCTTGCGAGCTGAGAGCTGGGAATGAGATTACGGATCAGGTTACAGGACTTGAAGAAAAACAACATCATTTGGTTGCCTTGCTTTCTGCCACGCATAATGTTTTGATACGTTTGTTATGACAATTTCACTAAACCAAAAATGTTTCAGCAATTCAACAGAAGTGTCCTCTCTCCAACATGAAAAATGATATTTTTCTTATAATAATACTTTTTATAGAAATACTGTTGAATTTGTAGAGCATGCTATAAATATTTTTTTCAATGTCCCTATTTTTTTGGGTGTGATTAGACCATGAAAGAATTTTCAGTGAGGTGATTTCCAAATATGTGCAAGATAGTACCACAGTTATTTGTTTACATCCCGTCCCAGATAGCTGCAAATTTCATCCTCCAAGCCTGCTTGGTCACTCCTGCGTGATCTATATCATATGTAACATGCCAATCCAATCCTGAGTCAAACATTGTTCTGAATTGTCGGCTATCACTAGCTATCACAAATATCTATACTACTATATGACTAGAATATAACATCCATACTCAAGCCTCTTAACATCCATACTCTTAACCTTTAAACATTCATACTCCAGCCTTTGAACATCCATACTCCAGCCTTTGAACATCCATACTCTAGCCTTGTAAAATCCATACTCCAGCCTTTTATCATCCATACTCCAGCCTTTTAAAATCCATACTACAGCATTTGAACATCCATACTCCAGCCTTTGAACATCCATACTCTAGCCTTTGAACATCCATACACCAGCCTTTTAACATCCATATTCTAGCCTTTTAAAATCCATACTACAGCATTTTAACATCCATACACCAGCCTTTTATCATCCATACACCAGCCTTTTAACATCCATACTCCAGCCTTTAAACATCCATACTCCAGCCTTTTAACATCCATACTCTAGCCTTTAACATTCATACTCCAGCCTTTTAACATCCAAACTCCAGCCTTTAACATACATACTCCAGTCTTTTAACATCCATACTTACCTGGTTTCAGCCAGCTTGGATTCATATTTGGCAGTCAAAGACTTGCACTCTTCCTTAAACCTGTTAGTAATATAAAGGGGTGAGAAAAAATATGAAAATTAACTCTACAGAATGAAACCCACAAGTCAAATGTTACTTTTTTATACTTTGATATTGTAGCAAAAGCATGATGGTGCATATTTCATTTTAATATTACAACAAACAGGACTCTGCTTGGTCATTATGTATGTGATTAAATATTAAACATTGAAAGAGAAAGGATCAAACCATAGGTAGCCCAATTTTCTAAACACTTTCACATGCATACATATCATACAAATTAGACATAACGCGTCACGTACATAAAACAGCATAATGCAAAGAATTACAAGAGCTTTCTTAATTCATATTTATCATATTTTGAGATGCTATTCTTTATTAAAATATCATGACAATGAAGTTAAATTACCTGAACTTCTTAATTTAAAGTAAAAGTGAAAAGTCTTGAAGTTTTGCTGTGTGAATGAGGTTAATACTAATATGAAAAAGTGTCTGATCGACGAAATGGGGCAAACTAAATCAAAATTGAGTAACTGCTCACTCTCATTTACACCTTTGGTCGGTGAAATTTTAATTAGGTGTGCATATTTAATAGTTTGATCTTCTGTAATCTTATTGTAGGAAATAACGCATCGTTTTTGGCAGACTTCTTGACCGTACCCGGAAAAGCTGCTTGAAACAAGGGAGACAGACAGAGGGCCAGGGTGGGAAGGTTTAATGTTCAAAGAGACTAAATATTAGAATTAGTGGTGTCAAACGAAAGGTGATTCCTACAAATGATATATGAATACTGTCAATTCGATATAAAACTTTAAAAACTTGAATGTCAATGACATTGTAGCTCAACTACTAAAATGGTAAACTTCAGGAAATTGGAACGATTTAAGGAAACGTTTCGGGAAATAATTTTTTCTTGTAGTGTACCTTATCAATCAGGCAATCTTTATTTCAGGAAATAAAATCAGGATTCCGGGAAACTTCGTGATTACTTTTCGAGAAATCGCTAATGGATTTGTGGCCACACTGCCGTGCTTGTCAAGCATTGTCAACGAACGAAACAAGATTTTTCACATTTTGGTAAATAAATCTCTCAAGGCTCTGCAAAAGCATTTACTGATTTCTTTACATAAAACGATGTTTAAATACAATCCTTGACACTTTCTTGTTCATATCTTTAATATTCACAGTATTCTCTGTCCATTATAAAGGTTTTTTCCATTTGTACTTAACTTATATTTTTCATTTTCCTGGCAACCCAAACTGATGCAAGCACAGATGTTGGCGCCCTTCAAGAACTATGTTGCACATAGTCAAAAACATTAAACAAAACCCATAGGCTCCTGAATGAATTTTACATTTTGACCCCTTGTGACCCCAAATGATCTTTGACATGTAAGTAAAGTACAACTATTATGACCTATCATATACTGGACACTATGGATGACTTTCATGAAAATCCAACATTAACACTAGGAGGAGTAGGCTTTTTTGTGATTTCACTTTTTGACCTCTCTTGACCCCAAATGACCTTTGACCTACAACCTGTCTCCATTTTACTCAAGATCTTGATATCTGCTACAAACTGACAAAGTTTGATGAGGATTCATCAAAGAACCTGCAAACAGCAGGCCTTTGAGCAATTGTTGACGGCCAGACGCATTGCCATGACAATAGCTCAACTAGTTGAGCTAAAAAACTATAAAACACAGAAAAAGATCCTTTTTTAAATTTTTTTATTTTAATGAAAGTGAATTATTCTTGAGACTTACTTGGCACTGATTTTTTGATGTGTTGCTAACATCTGACGGAGTTCTCGACTCGACTGACGACTGCTCTCTTCCACGCTGTCAACCTTAGCCTCGTATTCTGCCTTTAGCAACATGATTTCTTGTTGGACGGCTGATAACTAAAATGGAAAAACAAAGTCATTTTCTGGCAATTGTGGAATAAAGATTTAACGATTTCAAATTACCGAAAGCTAAAAGAAACTGTTATTTGTGTATGTATGTAAAAGGCAGAACCTTCAAGATAAGTAACAGACCAAATTTTGCTCAAGAAATGATAAGCTCAGGGTGAAAAAAAAAGGAGACAGAGAAATAGGAAAAAGCAACTCACTTGTCAGGAAAACCAAGACATAATCTTAAGTTTTGTTGAAATATTTATTTTCTAGTACAATTACCAACCATTAAATTCAACTATCATTTCCTGGAAAAGTAGTTAGTTCTATTCAAGAAATCTTACTTCTTTATTAAACTTTCTCTCCGAAGAATCTCTTTCTTTCTGGACCGCAGTCTGGTTCTTTTTGAGACGGTCCACCTCCTGAATCAACCTCAGTTTCTCCTCCGCTAGGCCCTCCGCCTCTTTGGTTGCTCTCTCCGTCCGTTGCCTCATCTCCTGGTATTTATTTGACAGCTGAGTTTGTTTGTCATTATGGCTTGATAAATGAAAAACATTTAAAGAAAAAAAGAAAGGAATTTTAATATCGCTCTAGTCAACTCACATGGAATACCATGGGCAAGACTGATTTCAGGAACAAGGCATGAGAAACAAGGCATGCCCAATATGTGAGAAACATGGCATGCCCAATATGTGAGAAACATGGCATGCCCAATATGTGAGAAACAAGGCATGCCCAATATGTGAGAAACAAGGCATGCCCAATATGTGAGAAAAATGGCATGCCCAGTATGTGAGAAACATGGCATGCCCAATATGTGAGAAACAAGGCATGCCCAATATGTGAGAAACAAGGCATGCCCAGTATGTGAGAAACAAGGCATGCCCAATATGTGAGAAAAATGGCATGCCCAATATGTGAGAAACAAGGCATGCCCCAATATGTGAGAAAAATGGCATGCCCAGTATGTGAGAAACAAGGCATGCCCAATATGTGAGAAACAAAGCATGCCCAATATGTGAGAAAAATGGCATGCCCAATATGTGAGAAACAAGGCATGCCCAAAATGTGAGAAACAAGGCATGCCCCAATATGTGAGAAAAATGGCATGCCCAGTATGTGAGAAACAAGGCATGCCCAATATGTGAGAAACAAGGCATGCCCAATATGTGAGAAACAAGGCATGCCCAATATGTGAGATAAGGTAATAAAGGAAATAAGGTGTTCTCACATATTTTCAATACGTTTTTTGAGCGACGCACACTTGCAGTTGTGAACAAATTTTAATTTAAAGATATGTAAACTAAAATGCTTATCATGGTCTCTTCTCATCTTACCTCAATTCTTTTCTCTTAATCTCCTTCTCTAAGCTCTCCATCTTCATCAAAGCTTCCTCCTTCTGCCTCTCGGCCGATATGAGTCGGTCCTGCATCTGACCGACCCGCTGGTCACTCATTTCAGCTGACCCTTCTCTATAGAGCTTTGTAAGAAACAACAGAGAGATGTGAAAATATAGTTAAAAATCATCATTGTAGTATATACAAACGGACAAACATTGGAGAGATACAATGAATAAACATCAGATAAACTGACCAATACCAGTAAACTGTAAGGCATAGAGATGTACTACTCAGAGTCATATATAAATTAGCAATATTTATTACTGAGTATTGGTGAAGCGTTATAGAGGTTTAAGGTATCAGGCCTAGAATTACAGTCACTCGCTAAAAAATGCCAGTGCATAAGAAATCTACTGGCTAACATCAAATTCTCACTTGCAATTTTCTTGCATTAAGCAAACATTAATTTGCACTGGCAGACAAATGCCAGTGCATTTTTTTGTCATCTACTGTCAAATGGCAAAAGTTGACCTGAATTTTGAGGCTTGAATAAGGAACTGAATAAAAACATATCCAACCTCGGGAAATATATTTCCATTTTCTAAGGAACGTCATGAATCAAGCTATTTGCATCTTTTGTCTCATGTCTCAAAAGAGATATTGTAAAGTAAACTTTATCAATGAGAGGAAAGATCAATTATAAAGAACTGAACTTCGTTAGGTTGTGAATACAACAAAGAGAGAATACTGTTAATATTGTTGGCAAACAGAATGAAATCCATAGAAGTATAGTGCATATTTCAATGACATAGTTAACACATTATTTTCTTTATATATTACCACTTTAACAGTTGGTTTTAGATTTTAAAAAAATTCAAAAACTTTTGGAAAAAAAACAGATTTCTCTTTATTTTCTGTGGATATTAAAGTTACAACAATATCGTCTGAGCAACAAAATGTTTTCTATTATGTTACTGAAATGCACAACTATGCACACTTTTTGTCTTGTATATATCCATAGGATATGTTCACTGTGCAAGGACGTATGTATAGGAAATGTGTTCTTTTGTTCATTACATATTCGTCAATCTGTGAAGATAAGGTGTTTGCATAAATGCATATTCATTAGCTTTTAATTAATCAGACTCACATTTTCCAGTTCTTCCTCCACTGCTCTTTTCTCTCTTAAGAGTCTCTCAATCTCTGCTTGTTTCTGACCAGTCTCCTACGGAATAATATTCCAGATATTGACCGTAAAATATGCTATATGCAATCCGTACACAAAAATATTAAAAAAATAGAGAGAGAGATGCCACCACAATAACTTGTCACTCAAAATTTTATCTCCGTTCCTTCGAAAGTTTTTTAAAATATATGCAGATATCGTATAGTTTTTGGATGGATAAAAGTATATAGTGTGAGTTTTTTGCATTAATAACACATAAATCAACAAGAATTCAGGTTTGCATATACTGATTCTACTCCATGATACTGATTGGTTACCATGGAGAACATTTTACTGTTTGGTGACTTACATAAATAATCCTCCTGTCAAGCTTACCTATCCAATATTTCTTAAACAGATTGCATCTCTAACTGTCGAGACTCTATCTAGTAGATTGTTCTGCATTTCTTTCCTAACAATAATGACTCATCAATTCAGAAAATGTTTTGCACATGTTTTGTATATCGGCCTCACTACATACAGACAACAAGATGATACATCTTCTGCATGGAAAGAAGACAGTAATGTCTACAACAAGCTATGGAGGGGTCCTGGTGACATAGTTGTCTCCTGGTAAACTACCTTTTAAAACATCTAAAACGTGCAATGACGTGCTATGGAGGGGTCCTGGTGACATAATTGTCTCCAGGTAAACTACCTTTCAACGCATCTAAAACGTGTGATGACGTGCTATGGAGGGGTCGTGGTGACATAATTGTCCCCTGCTTAACTACCTTTCAACGCATCTAAAACGTGTGATGACGTGCTATGGAGGGGTCCTGGTGACATAATTGTCCCCTGCTAAACTACTTTTCAACACATCTAAAACCTGTGACGTTTTGAAACAGTCTGCAGCTTCCAAGCCAGCAAACCACACAGGAATTTTCTTAGACATAACCATTCGATCTTGATATACTACAAAGCTGCTTTACACCCTGTTACAAAGATGTCAAAGCATTTTGACCTCATTTTCTTTTAAAACCCTGCAAGACTAATTTTGTTGTTTGTAAACTCCCCTTACATTTTCTAAGGCCTGTATTTCGTCCATGAGTTTAGAGATGTTCATGTTGCACTGTTTCCTGACCGTGTCCACCTCCTGCCTCGTCCTCTTGCCCGCCTCGTTTAACAGGTTCTCCATCACCTGCTGCAACCTCTCGATCTCGACAACTTTCTGCTTCTCTCTGATCAGAGCCTGGCAACGATAAAGCAGAGACTTTATACACAAATATCTACATGAAACACATGAAATATCCAAATGGAACACAAATAAACACAAATACAAACGTCGCTTCGTGGATATTTTAATATTCGCATCCGGCAATAAACCGTGAAGTCAGCTATACAACGTACTATTAAAGGGTGTGAAGACTCGCGCAAAAAGAAACGTCTAATGCCAGTAATATGACCTAGATTCGGATGAGGTGTAACAGAAGTGTTAGACACCACCATCGATCCCAGAAAATACACACACAGCTTGCTACCGTCGGTAATTAGACACTAGTGTACGTTCAGTACATACAGCTGCGGTCAATACCCACAGCAAAGTATACAAACGATACAGCGATGGACATCTCAGGTCCAGCTAAAGATAACAATTAAGGTACCACCTTTCATTACTGTCTGCATTTTGTAGCGACACGAACAAAACGTCACTTGCCAGCAACGGAAAGTTAACTTTTTCAGATGGCCGCACACGGTTTGGGGCGAGTTTTTTAAACACAAATATCCTGAATACGAACGTCGCTTCGCGGATATTTTAATTTTCGCATCTGGTAATAAACTGTGAAGTCGGCTTTACAATGTACTATTAAAGGGATACTTTGGTGGCAGACAATGCGATGCTTATATGGTAAAAGAAAAATGATCCACAGGGCACATTGTTAGTTGATTATACCTTCTCATATCCCTTTTTCCTAACTTGAGATATGGTGGATTGAATGGAACTGATTTTGTCAGGCTAAACCCTTCATGTATCCCTGGAGTAGGTCACAGTGGGTGGTCTGTGATATCATATCTGCAAAAGGTTCTTCAAAAACTAAACTTCCTATTATATTCTTCTCCTTGATTTATCCTTGAAACCTGAATAAATGTGGAATACTTAATGCCTGCCTAGGTTCAGCTCTGTATTCATAATTTCACCAAAATGCAACTTCTTTGTAGAAATATTTACTTTCCTCTGTGAATTTAAGTGAGTTAAAAATTATAAAGAAACACAAAATCATTTCCTTGATTTTTATCAACCAGTCGTCTTCAGTCACCGGAATAACCCTTTGACTAACAACAATATTACATCAAATTTATCTTGTCTGACACAGAGCTAACCAGGTATGCTTTCATCACAGTGATTGTACACAAAATAAATAATCATAACTAATATTACATCAAATTGATCTTGTTTGACACCAAGCTAACCAGGTACGCTGTCATCACATTGATTGTACACAAAATAATCTAAACTAATATTACATCAAAGTTTATCTTGTCTGACACAGAGCTAACCAGATATGCTGTCATCACAGTGACTGTACACAAAATAATCTAAACTAATATTACATCAAATTTATCTTGTCTGACACAGAGCTAACCAGGTATGCTGTCATAACAGTGACTGTACACAAAATAATCATAACTAATATTACATCAAATTGATCTTGTCTGACACAGAGCTAACCAGGTATGCTGTCATTACAATGATTGTACACAAAATAATCATAACTAATATTACATAAAATTGATCTTGTCTGACACAGAGCTAACCAGATTTGCTGTCATTACAGTGACTGTACACAAAATAATCATAACTAATGTTACATCAAATTTATCTTGTCTGACACCAAGGTAACCAGGTATGCTGTCATCACAGAGATTGTACACACAATAATCATAACTAATATTACATCAAATTGATCTTGTCTGACACAGAGCTAACCAGGTATGCTGTCATTACAGTGACTGTACACAAAATACTCATAACTACTATTACATAAAATTGATCTTGTCTGACACAGAGCTAACCAGGTACACTGTCATAACAGTGACTGTACACAAAATAATCAGAACTAATATTACATCAAAGTTATTTTGTCTGACACAGAGCTAACCAGGTATGCTGTCATCACAGTGATTGTACACAAAATAAATAATCATAACTAATATTGTAAGTAAATCTACAAACCTCATCTTTCTCCAAGAGAGAGTTTTCCACCATCTGAATGCTTTCGCGTACTTGGTTCACCGCTTCGAATTCTCGACGATCAGCCTCGGCACTGCAAGCAAACAAGAATTTGAGGAGTGTGTTTTTAGGAGTGTGGAGTGTTAGCACAGTGGTTAACGGCGGTGCCTTCCAATCATAAGGTGCCCAGTTCCAGTCACTCCAAGATTAATGTATGTCGTCCAGCTACAGAGTTGTTTACAATTGACAATTCATAATCATGGACGTTAAATATGAATGTAAGAGACTGACTTCGGTCAGCTTGCGGCTTTCATAAGCCAATGAGGCTTCCCCTTGTAAACAAACTATTAATGTAGGAGTTTTAGCTCAGTGGTTAACGCCGGTGTCATCCAATCATAAAGACCCCGGGTCGAGACACTCCAAGATTAATGTATGTCGTCCAGTTACAGAGTTGTTTACAATTGACAATTCATAATCATGGACGTTAAATATGAATCTAAGAGACTGACTTCGGTCAGCTTGCGGCTTTGATAAGCCAATGATGGCTTCTTCGCGAGTTCCTGCTTACAGGAGGATCTAAAATACATACAAATACAATTGATGACAGCTGTGACAATTTTATCTCTAAATAAATAAATAAATAAATAAACAAAACTAAATGTAATCCTGTGCCAACAGCAATGCAAAACAATAAACAAATTCAGTCTATGCTGAAGTTTAATGGCATGGCAGTAAACATGGAATGTTACATGGGAGTTACGAAAATGCAACCACACACACATTTCAAATAATGAATATTTGTTACCATTTCCAATGGAGACTCTTAACTTTCTGTTCTAGTTCCACCCTGGCCTCTCTCAGAGCTTCGTTCTCGCTGGAAATCTGTCCCATCTCTTCTTGCAATGTTATCAAGGAGAGGCTTACCTCCTTCAACTCTGATCTGGTCGATTCAGAATCACGTTTGAATGTGTCGGCCTCTTTAATCTGCAATAGAGGAAATATCAAACCTCACGATGAGTACGAGAGGATTTTTAAACGAGCTTCACATCTTCTGGAACTCCGACTCATGTCTTGTTTTTTAAAACTGATTTTAATGTTAGATCACATGGCATGCTTCTGCCTGGCACCTATGATGGAACACCAGGTAGCGAGGGAACGGACGCTATTAAGAATGAGCCAAATGATGGGTCAACTTCTCCTTTAATAAACCTCTTTGCGATACTTTCCGAGTCTAACTTCTTCTCCTACGACCCCCTCTTTCTGACAATTGCTATTAAAGTTATACCCAAACTGATTGCAATCCTAGGTTCCTGGGATATAAAGTATCTTATCAACTAATGGAATGATTTTTAATGAAATTGATTAATAGGAACCTGGAAACACACAGAGTAGGATAACCCTATTTCCCTCTTCCTGACACTCTCGCAGTATCCCATGTGTCACAGTTACAGATTATACTATTGTAGTTTACACATTATATACGAAACGTCATAAATAATTGAATACTAAAAAATTATAACGTCCTTGAATATGATCTATGGTTATAACAATGAAAAGTTGAGAAATAACACAAGGGAAGATTAACTTGACTGTGGCTAAAAATAGTTACAAAAATTTTCAATTAAAAACAAAAAAAATCCTAATATAGTAGCCTGGATTCTGGCTAAGTTGCATACACATAACATGGAGCCTGAAGAACCACATACTTTCATATAAAGCTTTTCTTCCAGTAGAGATTTCCCATGATCCATCTCTGCTAATTTCACCTCAGCAGTATGTTTATCTGTTCGGGTAATCTTGAGCTGTTCCCTGGTGTCTGCCAGTTCCTTGCTGTGGGTATTATAGATTTCCTGTAAGTGTTGGTTAGCTCTCTCTAGTTTTTGTTTCGTCGTCATCAGTTCACCGTTCTTCCTCAGGAGTTGCTCCGCCTTGTCCTCTAGTGCTTGCTGTGATAACTTCTCCGCTTGCTCAGTCAAACGAATTTCCTTAAATAATAATTTATTTTATAAAGCGTAAAGTCCACAAAAGTGCTCTAAAACGCTACGTAACAGTAAAAAAATATATGACACATAAAATGTAGTAAAACTGCAGAATAAAATACAATATAGATGAGTATGAAGAATAAAAAGCATGCAGGCTTGAGTGTTTTTGAGTACTGCACATGAATAGAGTTGAATAAACAGTTTATATATTGCAGGAATGCGGTCTAAATAGGTAGGTTTTCAGCTTTAACTTGAATGTTGTTAGACTAGAAACAGTTCTGAGTTCAGCCGGCAGCTCATCCCAGAGGCGTGGCCCAGCCACGCAAAATGCTCTGTTCCCATAGCTGTTTGTCTTGGTGATCGGCACCTCCAGACGACTCTGACCAGCAGACCGTAGGACTCTTGTTGACTGATAAAGATGGATGAGATCTTCCAGGTATGGAGGTGCCATGTTGTTCTGGCACTTGAACACAAGAAGAAGGAATATGAACCTAATCCGCTGAGATACTGGCAGCCAAAGAGTCAAAGGAATGTTACCTTTCAGAAGGATGCGAGGCAGAAATGTAGGAGAGAAGGACAACAGTCTCTAAATGACTGCATCCTAACCTCAACTCAACGCTTTGTCTTTAATAGTTTAGTATTAAATAGAAAACCTGACATTGTTGTTATCAGATGCGAAAAGAACTTATGTCCCTCTTTCCACCAACCTACCCTATTAGGGTGATCTAACTGATAGTCTGATCAAGTTTCCAAACCAATTCCACAGTTTGGCTTTGTCATAATGTGCCTTCCAAGGATTAATCCTCATCTTCAGCAAGACACGATAAAAACAACAACTGAAACTTGGCGAGAAGACTCTTCATAATTCTTGACTAAGACAGATACGACATCTTTCCAAATTCTGTGAGTAGTAAATCCCAAAGTCAAACACTGTGCTACACAATGCTAAACACAGTAAAATTAAACATTTGCCCAAATAATATCACTGAAAATTATTCGCAGATATTAAAGACACTTTTGATTCTACCATGAAAATTTTGCATAGAATGCAGCTTTATGTCATCAATAGCTTCCTCACACGGCCAACTCGACCGACATAATATGAGATCAGCAAGACGAGGACTTAAAAGAAACATATGAATATTCATTATGCAAATGACAGCTAATTTATCTGGTTGTTTCAAAATACAAACAGCAGATTTACCCTGAACTTTGTGTTTATGTCTTCGTATTGCTGAGATGAGGTTCTCCACAAATCAAGAGCAGCTTCTTTCTCCTGAGGATAGAAAAATATGCAAATCAAAGATGACTGATGAATATTTATAAACCTACTCTTTTAAAGGGGCCATCTTGACAATACACCTATCATCCACAATTTTGGGTGCTAATGTTGCTAAAACTTTCCAAAGGGGCTTAACCCGTTTAAAAACTCTCCAGAT
This sequence comes from Apostichopus japonicus, assembly GCF_037975245.1. NCBI lineage: Eukaryota > Metazoa > Echinodermata > Holothuroidea > Aspidochirotida > Stichopodidae > Apostichopus > Apostichopus japonicus. The sequence continues at coordinate 5,655,010 of NC_092574.1, read as the reverse complement.
GCTACCAAGTGTGAAATGGTCTGTTTCAGCCAGATAAACCTCCCCGAGAGTTACAATGGGGTCATTATTGGTAATACTTATAAAGTTGAAAACCTAATTCCATTCTACTAAACAAACTGTGATGTACAATTAAAACAATGTTTACCTATGAAATTCACCAAGTGCCAGACTCTTGCACTACACACAGGTTTGTTCACATGTTACAGCACATATAGGGACACATTGGGAAGGGGCAGGGGAGGCACAGGTTTGTTCACATGTTACAGCACATATAGGTACATATTGGGAAGGGGCAGGAGAGGGTGAGTGGGGGGTGCAACAGTGTCAGCAGTTTTCTTTTCAAGTTTATGGGTAATAAGGGTTTGTACGTCTCAAAGTAAGAAATTCCAACTTTTTATGTTATCTAGATTGCAGGTGGAAAGATGGCAACAGAAGTATACAGGGAAGGAGCTTAACCTGGAATTCACTGAAGCAAGCCTCCTTAAGCTAACATGATGTATATGCCAGACATTTGAAGAAAATAATATTGGCGACTTTCTCACATCTTTTATTCATTGATTGGATTTGAAAGCTCACTTAGGAGTGTCCATACCTCTTGCAGACTTGATACTTGTTTTTGAAGCTGAGAAATGAGGTGATCATTGCTAGAATTAATGTCACCACTCCAACCCATCGCCTCCAACTGGCCCTCAACTGTGACCTTCAGCTCTGTTTGCAGTCTGAAGGAGAAAGAGTGGAACGGCAAACGAGAGAAAAAATAGCAGAACTTAAAACGCTGTAAGCTGGAATTGACATGACTGTCTATGTCAGCCAATGAAAAACAAGGATGAAAGGCTTTGATTTGTCAATTATTGGGACAACTTCTGCAAGTGTGATAGAGAAGAAAGTGACTGAATCTTTAAATAGTTCCTGAACGGTAACAAGTAGTCCGAGGGTCAGTTATGATAGTCAAAGTCACACAATAGTTCCAATTTTTTTATTATTTTTTATTATTGTCATCTTTAATGAGGGTAGTCCTGCTCAGTGCAGAGCACTGCTTTCCAGAGGAGCCCTCAACGAAATCCTGATAAATTTGTTAATGTGTCATTAATTTAATTCACTCAATGGAAAACAGAAATGGTCAGAGAACAACATAGCAGCAGGCAGCTTCATTTGTTTTATCTTTAGTACAGACGACTGGATTGAAATATTTTACTAACATTATACAAGGAAGTAAGGTAAATTATTTTTAAATTACGTTATTACTACAGGATATAGGTATATCTTATCCAGCTTGAATATCCATGTCCATCTGTGACATGAGATATACCTTAACCCACGCAGGAAGAAGCATGAAACTCCATCAAAGAACTGTTTACAATATTGCAACAAAACAGTAATACGATATTGTAACAATATTTTCGTGTGGGTGGTTTTGTACAGAGAGTAGGAAACTTCTATTTCTATTTCATTCATGGCAACAGCAAAAGCAGCTTATGAAGGGGTAGTGGTGATCACATGCATTCGTTCATGATGATGGGGAAAATGTTCAGGATGGAATTAAATATCAATTTATATTCATAAATACTGGAAATGATATAAAACTGTCCCATTTCTTTTCCAATTGTGTCAAACAGGAAATCAAATACCAAAGTTGTTGTTTTACATGGTAATTCAAAAAAGCTGTCTTTTCCTTTTTATCTTTCGTTTTTTAGTTTTCTATTTGACATTTTGCACATTCTATAGAGTTACATAAGGTGTACAGTATTGTGTATAGACAAAGGTCTTCTGACACGACTTTACAATGATCAGTTGTCACACCTACCCACTCAAGTGTGTGCAATACCTGCCCCTGCCCCTCCCCACCCCCAGGGCACTATGGTGGACCACAATACTTGTTCCCTCTGGGGCATCCCATAGGGTGCGACCACAATATATTTACAAGATACTCCACAGATCACCATTTAGCACCTGAGTGGGGATAGAGGCGAGTGAGATTAAAAGCCTTGACCAAGGACACAACGCTGTGATCTGGCCAGCTAGATCACAATTCATTACCTTAACCATTTGACCACCATTTCTAAAATGGTATAGGACTGAAACGTTTAGCCAATATCTTTGGTAATTTTTTCCACCTTAACACAAACAGTACAATTTTGTTAACATATATGGACTGCAATCTATCAATACTATTATATCAGTATAGGTGAAATCACATTTTCGATTAGATAACTCATCAAAACAGTACTGGATCATCTGGCAATCTGATTGGACAACCAAGATTGGTACCTGGACCAAAACTCAAACCCTCATAAGCAACAAGAACATTTCAAAAAAAAAGAAGATAAAAACAAGGGGGTAAGCATAGGACTTTTGCAAACCCTACAATCCTTTATTTAAATCCAAAGGTGACTTCTTTTAGATGCAAAATTAAAACAATAGCCTTCTGTTTACCTTTCATTCTCCTTCGCAAGTTTCTCTACCTTTGTTCTCAGACCTTCAGTTTCAACCTTAGAAGAAGTTAGAAAACAAAGACAAAGACATTTTCAAAACTTAGTAATTCAATATATAAGTACGTTAAATACCATACCTTTTAACTGCACTAAATGCCTGTTCCTCTAGATGGTCTCACCCTCTCAAAGTAACTTTCTCATCCACACATTTTACCCAATTCCATTTCCACTTGCACCCCGTTTATAGCTCACGTAAACACTCATTTGTACTACTTTCTCCCCTTTCAAAATCTCCAACGATCACACATACCTCCTTCAATATACACCCACCCTATTCCCAAGTACCTCCCCTCCCCCCCCCCCTTCCTGAGACCTCCAACTCATTGTAATTTCCATATCACAACTGAAACACTCCACACAAACTGTTTAATAGTTATTCTCCACTTCATCTTTTTCCTAGATTCCACCTCTCTCTTGCCTATTCCAAATTTCAACATACCCTTTACACCACCGCACCTCTTCTTCACTAATGTCCACCTCCCATCACCTCCCCACCCTTCCACGTACCTCTGAACGACTTACAACTCTGACCTCTCGTGCTCTCAATCACTAGATTATGAAGAGACTTTCAGACCCTTACCCTGTAAGTATTTACTTGCTGTCGGAGAGCACAGTTCTCTGAATCATATTCAAGGATAAGAGGTGTGAGTATGCTGAAGGAAAGATGAAAACAAAGAAAGAATGTATATATTTTGCTATATCATGGACAAGGTTTATGACTTTAGAGAATTTTTTGGTAGCCTTCAGAAGTGACCTTAAAAATATGATAAACAATTTTCCAAACATGTTTTCAAAGTATGAGAACGCTAATATTAGTTTGAACAGCAGTCTCTGTTTTTTACATTGCGCTGTCCAGCTCCAATGCGAAAAATGTTCGCACGTAGGCTCCTGTAAAGTTTACAATCGGACAGTTTTACGAAGGCTAAGCTTCCTGGTACTACATTCTGCTCTCTGACAATATATATCCGCCATGTTTCACCTTTGGTTGTTCCAAATACTTTTCAAGTGATACTACAGAAGCTTCATTTTCCCTAAAGTTGATCCGTGAATTTATTTCAGCAATTTTGAAGAACCGTTTATGAACTGTGGTTTGAGTGTGAGAAGTGTATTATGTGCAATGCTATGTACGTACAAACTGGCATGGTAGGCTGTACACTGTACGTACAATCTATCAAAATCTCCCACCAGACAATTCCAAATTTTTAGAACAAGAGTTCATTGCGGCCGGACCTGTTAATACCTTGATAAATATTCCATCGAGGATGAATTAACTTAATTTTATGAAGATACTATTAAATAGAAAGCTTAAACATGATAACCTAAAAGGAATAACTATCATATTAAACTACAAAATCTAATTGCCTCCATCTACTTTTGTAAACAAAAACTAACCTTTGATCAGTCAGCAACGGAGGAAGGTAGTTACTTCTCTTGTTGAGCTCAGACTGGAGAATGAAAGGAGAAAAACAAAAACTTTGTGATCCTCAATGCTTCTTCCCTGCTTTTAACAAAGCTTCACATGTATGTATTTTAGATCCTCCTGCAAGCAGGAACTCGCGAAGAAGCCTCATTGGCTTATCAAAGCCACAAGCTGACCGAAGTCAGTCTCTTACATTCATATTTAACGTCCATGATTATGAATTGTCAACAACTCTGTAACTGGACGACATACATTAATCTTGGAGTGACTCGAACAGGGGACCTTATGATTGGAAGGCACCAGCGTTAACCACTGAGATAACACTCCTACATTAATAGTTTGTTTACAAAGGGATATGTGGAAGAGAAGAGCTGACATTTGATGGCCTGAAAAATAAAAAAATGATCAAATAGCAGCAAGAGATTCTATGACTTTACTTGCTGAGGAACATTTTATCAAATACAGTCAGCTGATGTTAAGACAGCAAATATTACCTGTTCCTCATCAGATAATGGTGGGTACTTTTCTTGATAGACAGAAAGGGCAGCATTAAGCCTCCGCACTGAAGGAGAAAGGTATAAAATAATAATGTCAAATTAAGTAATATTGACAATAATGTCACTATCACTTCTTTCCAACCACTGCTTGAAGATAAACTCTGTCAAATTCTTCTTGGCCATGGAGACTGTGTGTAACGAATGAGAACGGCAATTGTCAGTTACTTTGCATGATGTAAAAGTAAATTTAAGTTTTGGCCAACTTCACTAGATATACACAGTCTCTAAAAGTGAAATTAGGTCGCATATATTGGCCCAGCAGCCACAAGGTGGTAGTGCGCCCTTACTTTTCGCATAGCAGGTGGACAAATCAGGCATTGTGCACTTGCTAAAGTGTCCAGCTGCCAATTGAATAAGTAAAACGCATCATGCTATTTGCTTTCCAGTCACACAAACATGTTATATTGTGTTGTACTATTCATCCTTTTTGCGTACAAGAGTGGAAAGTTGTGCACTCTGATTAGTTAGATACTACTACTACATTAATTGATACATCCCTTATTTGTCTTGCTTAGGCAAATTAACATGAAAACAAAATTATTACTGTTGGCCTAGGTGAAGGCCTCAGTTCTAAGAAAGGGTAGATCATATTAGACCATGGATTTATCAAAGTTAAACAGCCAGCAAATCTTGATAGTCGATAGGTTGTTAAATATTTCACAAATTCGGACAATTGCAACAATGGTTACCTACAGTATCATGATCACCAGATGTTCAGACTAAAGAATTCTCTCTAGTCTAAGCCGAGGAATACAGGCATTTGGTTTGGTAAGATAAATCTTTGACTTGAGATGTAAATATAGGAATAGGTTAGCCTTAGGTCCTCTAGGGCATAGTCTAGGTTGAATTTCCAAATAACTAATGTTATATACTGAAACAATGGTAATATGTCGCAGTGTTTTTCTTTTCTTGTGACAATTCTTCTGATGCAGCCAAGCTCGTTAGGCCTAACGCCAAGCCTAGGCCAACTGTAGCCTTTTACTTGTACTTTGTAGGGTCTGAGCTAGGCTACTGAGTTTAATTAAAGACTGGTATATTTATAAAGTAAGAAAACATTGAAGTAAGAGAGCTTTTGCATGAGACAGGACAACAAGTAAGGCCGAAAAAGTTACCCTGGTCGTTGAGGAAAGAGAGATCTTCTGTTGCCATCTCACAGCGGGAGTGCAACGGAGTTCATTTTCACAGAAACTATTGTGCCCTAATACTAAGAAACAGTTCTGTTTCAATATAGATCAAATATTTGCAAACAGGCCAATCACATTTCATTGGTATTAGTTCCACTACATCAATATTACATTGCTTGAAGTTGTCCGCCAAACAATTTATCGAAAGTGCGCCCTCGATTTTTTAACAAAGATATGGTACATGTCGGACATAAAATAGCAGTGTTTGCTGTCCCATAAGTTTGCCGCATAGCTGTTTGTCCCTAAAGTTTACCCACATAAGTTGACCATTGCTGGAATAATTTTGGTAATCCAAAGCCAAACCACAAAGTCATTTTAACTTACTCATTTCAAATAATGCATAGAAATTGATTTTATCAAAATTGTATCACACAAAAGCATGAGAGGTTTTATAAAAATAATATCAAGTTATCAATACAGAGAAAGTAGAAATATTTATTCAGTCCCAAAGATGGTCTAATCATGAAGTAAACGCTCAAAGTGTTTTAGGACGATGAACGAGAAAAGCCAGAACTTATACCTAACTATAATACTAAACACCAGTGGCGTAGGAAGGTACTTTTGAGTGGGGGGGGGGGGGCTGAAGACTGATGGCCGGCCTAGGGGAGGGGTCTAAGGGGAGGGGGTGTCCCCTCCCCTTTGGATTTTTTTGCATTTCCAGGTGGCCTCAGATGCAATTTGGTGCAATATAGCACACTTCAACCCACCCACTCCATTTTGTAAAGAATTTTGCATTTTCACCTGGCCTTAGATGCAATTTGGTGCTTCAAATGAGATTTTTTTCTCATTTGGAAATGAAAAAGGGGTTTTCTGACTTGCGGAGCGGGGGGGCGGAACGATACTTCCGCCCCCCCCCCCATATTTTTCACTGGGGGGCTGGCGCCCCCCAGCCCCCCCGGTTCCTACGCCCTTGCTAAACACACGTATAGGCCTACTGTATTTAATTGTACGTATGCAATGGATACGGCCTCCTGATCGGCATTGTCATGGTACATGATAGCTCTAATGTGTTAGTCTTTTGTCAAGTGCTCATGAAATTTAATACTACACAATAAACAATGACGTATCTATAATATTAAAAAGGAAGTGAAACTGCGAAAGAAAGGAAAGCACATACTTGGGGTAACTGAATCCTGAGGGGATTAACAGGACGTGTAAGAATAGATTGAAAAGTAGGTGTCATTAAATATTGAAAAACAGGAAGAAGGAAAAGAAAGGAATTCAACGGAATCCTGTCCTCGGTTTATAAAGCTTAATTAAGAGTGCCAGATCATGGCGTTACATTGTTACCAAATATCCAAAATTGTTCACGTCCTCAATGAAGCCCAGTCAAGTAATGGCCAACTGTAATCTCTGTTACTACAACCATGGAGGTAAAAACTGTGTTTTTACCTCCATGCTACAACGGGCCCTAGTGCTCCTTTGATTCTTGCTAAGACACTGCTTACACTTAAAAAAGAAAAAAGTGAAGACCTCAACAGAGGGGTCTGATAGCATATTATCCTAGGGCCCCGATATGGCTCTCGATCGAGCCCCCAGGACTCGAGTAGTCAACTTTCCGTTATACCATGAAGGTAAAAACAGAATATACTGACGCATTGAGCCATCATCGAATCCATGGACTAGGACGGAGTGTGGGAATTAATAAATTAGTAAGCCATATTCCAAACAACGTTTAGGCTATGTTTGTGAAAAGTCCGTTGGTTTGTCCCCAAGTTCCGCTTTGCTGTGTTTATTCATTGAGCTTGTTGCCCATAAAATCGTTGATTTGACGGGAAACATCCCGTTTCTTGCGTCCCGCAAGATGACGTCATACTGTTTCGATACCGTATCCTTGTCATGTGGCAGCGTATACGCACACTACACATTTGTTGATGTTGACAAATGAGTATGTGGGACTTGACATTTTTCGTGAGGTACAGCTTACGTACACAGTGTATTCACATACTAAAGCACTGCTGCTGCATAAGGACCGTACTTTATGATGTCAACTTACAAATCCGCAAAACAGTAGTTAGTGTGCGGAGGTAGCGTGATAAACTACCAGTATCACAAGATTAAGTTGGAACGAAAAGAGATTGTTACGTGTAAGTTGTTGAACGGCATGGTATAATGAATTTGGTGATACAGAAGAAGAACATTGTCGATAAAGTGAAGTAGGCTAAACGATTTGGTCGTGAAGCAAATGGCAAAAGAGTTTTCCAGGGCTTGCAGTTTTGATCCATCCTTTGAACAATTACTGCCATACGCTTTGCATTGGAACACCATTGTGGAGGAGGAAGACTTTCGTGAGTCCCCTATTGACAGGGCCCAGTTTGAAAAGTTCTTCGATCAAGATGGTAGAATTGCCGATGAACAATGTTTTCGAAAGTCCGTATTTAGAGGTAACAATCATGTTTTTCTAGCCTACAAGCACAAACATTGTCTTAAGCGTAGACCTATGTATCCTAACAAGTCAATGTTCTGCAACACTTGCTTGTAAACATCACACTTTGTATACTAACTTGATATCCTAACTTAGCCTAGGCGTACTACTACTAGCAGCACCAAGCACCATGTGTATTCTAGTATTAACATTTATTGATAGGTTTGTCAATTAAGGCAGAACATCTGCTCCAACATATTTCTCAAATTTTCAACTGGTGTATGTCAATAAGGCTATGTACAATAGATATTGGACATAGGCCTACCTGGTTATGAACTCTCCTTTAATACACTCATGAGTCATGGTAATTTATTCCATTGTGTAAATTTATCCCTCCCATTGCTCACATTGCAGGTGGAGTCTCTCCAGAAGTTCGGAAAGAAGCATGGAAATTTCTTTATGGGTACTATCCATTTCAGTCTACCAAACGGTAAATAACAATATTTAGCAGTCAAAATTGTCAATAATATCTTACAAGTGTCCCTTGATAGATTCTTATGGTATTTCTTAATTCAAGACATGGCTATGTCAAAGATGATGTCCCACTTATGCCTCCTTAATTGTTCTCACAGGGGATCTTCCTGACACTGGCCAAATTTTACTCATAAATTTCATCGTTTTTTCATTACAGGGAGAGGGAGGCATCAGATGTGGAGTTCCACTACAGATATGAAGCTTTGAAGGCCAGGTGGAAATCCGTCCTGGGTTCCTGGTCAGAGGAGAGAGAGCAAGAAGAGGAAATGAAACAGCCTTCCCCAAATACTACAAAACAGATACACAGCCCATCTCAGAATGGTAATCTATGAATTGAAATGTTGAAGTTCTAATGACAAATTGCTATAGTTTACAGTTAAACCTGGCCCCCCTTAACACCCCCCCCCCACCTTCGCTCTCCAAACAAGCAACTGTAATAGATCCAAAATATATCAATCTACATGTGTTTCACATTGAGATTTCAGCAGAAAATCTTTCAGAGTAAGACTTTGACAAAAATCCCATGCAAAGTCTGAAATTGTACCAGCAACTAGTAGAGGCTCTTGAAAGCTGTATGTAACAGTCAATGAAGCAATACACAGTAGTTGATAATTTTCTGTCTAGACAGTTTAAGATTTGAAGAGTTTTTACGACAAGTAAAATTTGATTGGCTTTAAAATAATGAGTGGATTTTACTCTTGGTAATTTTAATGTAAAGGAGTTCTCTTGAAGCAAGACAAAACAGTATGAAGGTTTTGTTTTTTGTTTTTTTTGAGTACTTCAAAAATGTTTACTTTGCTCATTTGTGACAGGCTGCCTAGAACTCACAGAACACATTTCAACGGTAGTGAAGCTCGGAGAAGATCTCTCTCTTCCCAATAACTTACACGACGACCTTCATAGATTCAAGTTTTTTGAAATTCAAGCCAAGGTATTTGATTTGTTTTTTTGCTTTCTGCAGCTCTTTTGGCATCCTCATTTTGCACATAAAACTGTTTCCATTGTGTTTAATCACTTGTTGCTTAGTGCTCAACTAAGCAGCAAGAAGTTAATAGTAAGATAGACAGGGAAGAATAGAATGTAATGTTACAATTAGAAATGATTAATAATGTAAGGAAGAATAGATTAATCTAAGCATGGATGAAGATTGTGTACATGTACATGGTAACAATCATCCTTCAAACAAATAAGTTTTCATCTAGTGCTTCTGAAGTGAGGTGTTGAAAGGCATTTGCTGTTTTAAAAATAAAAACAAGACCATCGGTTGCTACCAGTGGTGTATACTGATTGTTTCTTCATCATGCGACAACATTTTAAAGTAGTCTCATGTCCAATCCCTTATTTTCTTTCTCTGAATTTTTCCTTTTTTCTTGGGACAGATATATGCCAACAGACAACCAATAGAGGAGAACTTAAAGGGTCTAAAGAAGACTCTAAGAATAATTGACAAAGATGTCCCTCGTACGGATAGAGATTTGCCGTTCTTTAGGTAAGATTTGATTGTCGGCTCCTTATCCACGATTAAGAGAGATTTTTGTTTCAGACATTGCTCGGAAATGATTCGGTATATTGAAGTCTGCATTGCCTCACGGTCAGCTATTGGTTAGTATCGGCCAATCGTGGCTAAAGTTATTTTCCCAGGAATAAGTAAACTTAAGGTCATTTTTAAGTTCCCACTTGCTGTTCTTCAAAAGAGCAAGTAAGTGTCCAAAGGGATGACACTGGTTAACTAGTGACATGAGATGATGGAAGGATATGCTGACGATTTTAGAAATATCACCGCCAAATTTACGCAGGTTTCCGAGGAAGCTTGAGAGGAACCACCTGTTTGTCTGTCTCATTCTAAGTAGATACTCATCAATCTTTGAGACTGATTTGAAGGAACAGAACGTCCAAAATAGTACTCTTGCAATTTTCGATCAATTTTTAGTGGAAGATATATGGTCATTTCTTTTGGTCTTCAAACAAAATGCCGCACTTAGGACCGATGATGACATAACTACAAACATGGAGGTTTATGATATAGTTTTAAAGTTTGCACAGTAATGCCAGACCGGATATAAAGTATTCATTAAGTGCTGTCTTTTTTTTTGCAGTGGTAAAAATAACCAAAACCTGGAGAAACTGAGAGATATACTGGTGACATTTGCTGTCTTCCATCCAGGTAAGCCGACCTCCTTAGCCACAAGTTTCTTTGTTGTCATCTTAATTTGCATATAAATCAGTATCCAGCTCTTAATCAAGCACTGGTAATGGTTCAAATAGGGAAGGGTAGGGTCAGTGGGCACACTGAGAATAGTTTGCACCAGGGGCGGGTCCTTCCTTTTTCACCCCGTGCAGGGGATGCCGTCCTGGGGGAGGGTTCCACTCCCCTTTGAGAAAAATTTGTTCATGTAAGGTGGCTCTCCTGTAGATGCATAATGGTGCTATCTTTTGGCAAAGCTATGAACTGATTACACAATGATTTACAAGAATAGGGAAAATTGTTTGGGGAATGTGGCATGGAACCTCCCCCCCTCTGACTGGTACCTGGGGCGGACCAACCAAACCCCCCCCCCCCACCTCGGAAACTGACCTGAGTAAATATCGGAAACTGACTTTGGTATATATCATAAACTAACCTTAAGTAAATTTCTCAATGACGATGTGTTTGGTTTGTAATTTTGTTCAAAGAAGCTATTGTTATTGCTGGGAAACATATCCCAGCATGCAATTAGTTTAACAAAAGTATGTCATTATTGGACAGGGTAGTGCCACAACTTACGGGCAATACTAATATTAATGCTTAGTCTAGTCTTATAAGCTATCCTAGTAGATCTGTCAACACAGAGCCTAGATTACATATCTAGCTGCTGACTGAAGTAGTTGTTGTTTATTGATTTCATATATTTGCAGCTAATTGCACCAATCTCAGTTGAAAGGAAATAGGTTGTATTGTTCATACAGAAGAAAACACTAGTTGTATTACATTTTGTGCAATCAAAACAAAACAACAGTGAGTATTGTGGGAAGATTATTAGTCTTTGGGAAATGAAACATTTCCTGGATTAAGGTCTGATCTTGTAACTGGTGGAAAGTTAAATTTTAACGGTCTCATAAAAATATCCGTTTGATCTTTCGATAACCAGACGTGACCTATGCACAAGGAATGAATGACATTCTGAGCCGCTTTCTAGTGGTGTTAAACAACGAAGTGGAAGCCTATTGGTGCTTCACCAACTACTTGGAGAAAATAACCAACGAATTCTTAGAACATGGCATGCTGAAGAAACTAGGTAAGGGTGAAAGAGATTATATTGAACGTTTGGGCATTTTAGATGGTAGCAAATATATTTGACATAATTTTTACCCAATTTGTTTTGTTCTGCATCCCAATGGATGGAAAGGTTTTTGTATATTTTCTTTGTATCAGATATAACATAATATGAAAACAACATCATTTCCGTTTGTTATTTCAAACACTTGGCTAATGACGTCACAAGTTTATGACAAATCAATTAAATCATTGTTTTCAGTGCTTTTGGGTAATTTATGTCCTTCCTTGAGATGTTTTGCGGCTGCATTTCTATGACACATAAATACATCTTTCATTTTATGGCTGTTTTAGTGTCACCATTTTACATAACTGAATTCCATTGCAATAGTTGTGCAATATATATTTGCTATGTTTTTTTTCATGCTATTATTGATTCTGTATAGTGTAAAATAGTTATATAGTTATTTTAGTAGTTTTTCACATATTTGATGTAGTTCTACACTGTATTTTTAACATTTCCTCTACTTTACACATCGTGTAATTTTATCTTCGTTAGGTGTATTGGTTTTGTATTTATGTTTTACGACTTTGTTTTTACGTATTATGTTTTATAAAGCGCTTTCAAGCCTTTGCATATTGCGCTATATAAGTTGCATATTATTATGATTATTATGATTATTATTTTGATGAATTTCATGTTAATACATGACTTGATGATGGCATTGATTTCAGATCAGGAAGTGTCATGTTTGGGAAGGAATTGGAGGTAGGCTGATGAAGATGAGAAGCGAGAATGAGATGGGATGGAAAAAGGGAGGTGAGGGAATGCTGGGCAAGGGAGAACTGATGGGCAGTGGGAAATATAGTTATGAACTAAATGGACAGAATGTTAACATCATGTTTATCAAGTTTGGTATTTGCACAACTCTGTTTGGAATCAATATATTCTTTTTTCCTCTAGAATCAGTTCAGAAGCTCCTTCAAGAAATTGATCCATTTCTTTCTCAACATCTTGCAATCTGTGATGTTGGGGATTTGATGTTCTGTCACAGGTAGGGTGGACACAGTAAAAGCTTAAGAACAGAATTTAGTGTGTTACTATGGAAACTGTTTGGATTTAATGTCTGTGCTTGGCTTATAGTTTGTACTATTTCCTTATCTTATTTTACTTTTCATTTGTACCACATGACATGGGTGATATCCCTTAAATCACCAACTACAATAGATGGCTTTCAAAATTATACAATTCCTTGATATTATTTTAGAGAGACATTTAACTATAAACAGACCTTTTCACATTAAAACGACACTTGTGTTTATTATTAAAGTAAACATTAGCAAGTCAGTGAATTTTCTCAGAATAATTTTTTTCAAACTACTTTACCACTCCATTCAGAGGAAACAATTAAACTACGTAATAAGACATCCATTGTAACAACCTCACAAATGTGAATGCTTTTCTAGATGTGTGAAAAAAAAATCATGATGTGAATTTAATGGAAGTTGAAACAGAAAAGACATTTTTCCACATTTAGAACAAACTGCTTCTTTCTTTTGATTTATATCTAGTTTTTTGCACTCTAATGATACAATTCAGGATAAATATATGCAATAAAAATGTACCATTGTAGGTCTGAAGTAATGCATTGAATTTTTTTTTCATCGTGAAGAAGGTTACCTAGTTTGAGCAGACAAAATTATTTTCACTTAAAGGGCTCCAAAATATATATATATTGTTTAGAGTGAGAGGAATGATTTTATTGATCTTTTTTTTTTTAGTGATCGATAATAATTCAAACATAATTTAATTTATATCTTCACATAGCCTTTTGCTGGTCTCTTCTTTCAGATGGCTTTTGTTGAGTTTCAAAAGAGAATTTGTGTTTGAGGAATGTATAGAGCTTTTTGAAATTATCAGCAGCCAACATCTGGAACTGACTTCAGATGAAGCCGAAAGGCTCCGAGAAGTGGAGAGAGCAAAGGACTTTCTGCGAGAAGGTGATGACTTAAACAGAGATAAGATGCAATATTTTATGTGACTTTAGTGATATGTTGGTGCAGTGGGGAGGTGGATTGGGGGACGGGGAGGGGGGCGGGTGAGTGAGTGAAGGGGAAGATGTGGGGTGGAAATTATGCAGAAATATTGATTAGAATCTTCTAAATTTAGATAATAGATACCATTTGGAAAGTTTAGTAATTTTATTAATGGAAGATTGTCATGTGGGTTATAAAGATTGACCACATAGGAGGGCATTACTTCCGCAAATTAAACTCAAATGCTTTGAGTAGGCTGCTAACATTGTTTTTGAGGAGGTTCGTTTCTCCAAAGAAACGAGTGGAATTGACAATAATGTAACAGAATTACTTATGAGGAGTGATATTTTCTTCTCGTCTAGCGGGAATTTTTGTCACAGATATGACAACCTTCTGATATTGGTTGCCTGCATCCTGCTTTGTGTGGGATATGAAATTTATGCACAGTAACACTGAACCATGAATCTTTATGAGAACTCATTAACATAACCCAGGAGGGATTAGACCAACCGTAGACACTTTGTTGGAAAATTTTTAACTTTCTCCTGTAATCCTACAGTTGTTTTATAAAGGAAATTGAATTGTGTGTTAACAAATTGTCAGTGGACATTCAAACAGCTGGGGATATTCGTATATGTCTTTTACGTTAAATACCTGTGATGCAGTATGATATTAGGTGTTTTGTGATATTGAAAGTATAGACGACGAACAAGGCGAATAAAGTTTGACCCCATTTAGTCAGTTCAAGTGTGTATCAATTCAATTGGCAATACAAGTGGCTTCCTTTGTTTCTGTTAAGTAATGTTTTGCTTGCATTCACAAAGTGAAACTTCCTACTATATTTGCTTCTCTATTTCTGCAAGCTACTCGTGATTTGCGTCGGTGGTCATATAAACCTTTTCAAGTAAAACTGCTGGCATTTTTTATTCCTTGCCCGAAGGCTCAAGGAATCTATGCGATTGTGATTGCGTGTGTGTGTGTATGTGACGCCCTTGGCTCGTAAACACGATAACTCAACAACGGCTTATTGGATTTAAGTCATACTTGGTACATAGATGCACCATACTTAGTAGAAGAACCATATTGATTTTGTTGCTCATCTCATGAATAATAATGAGGTCACGGGTTGAAATAACTCCACAATCGAAGTCAGAATTTATTCATACTTGGTATTAATGTGTTGGTAGATAGTGGGTACATGGTAATATATGTTCAAGTTGATATTATGCATATTTATTTGGGGGTGGGGCTTAAGTTTATTTTCACTAAAATAGCTTGTAAAACGGTAACTGAACAACGACAAGTTGGATTGAAGTCGTACTTGATACATATATGCGCCATAGTGAGTAGAAGAGCCCTATTGATTTTGGTGCTCATCTCGAGAATATTAATGTGGTCACAGGGTCAAATGTAAACATTTTCAGAATTGAATCATACTTTGTGTGAAGGTGTTGGTAGATAGCCGGTACCAGATAATGTATGTTCAATGTGACATCATGCACATTTATTAGGGGGCAGGGCTTAAAGTGATTTTTGCTAAAAGTAGCTTGTAAACATGGTAAGTGAACATATTTAGTTGGTAGGTCCACAGTCAGTGAAAGAACTCTGATCAATTTAATCAACAATGACGAAAGCTTGGGATTATAATCTCAATTGGCAAGGAATCACAATAAGCCCACTGGCTTTTCTGGTTAACCAATGGTTACAGTAACCAGTGGTTACAGTAACCAGTGGCTACATGGATATATTACCGGAGGTTCTCATGATTCGCTTTCTTTCTTCGTCTGATAGGTGGCCGACAGAGATTAGCCGTGGCGGATATCAATACCGAATTTACATTTGAGTTATTTATATGTGTGGCCATCCTGCACCACCATAGGGAGGACATTAAGAAGTGCAATGATTCAGCGTCAGTATTCCAATTTATTAACGGGTGAGTCCATTGTCGTTCTATCCATCCAGAAAATTCATTAAAAGATAGATTTTACAGCTAATAATCATCCGAATGGTGTTGTAACTATATTGCAAAACATATCAAGCGGTACTTATCATAAAGTCAGCATGGTCAACTATTAATTAACTTTTCCACTTGATTGTGATATTTCCAAGTTTTTTGTTTGTTTGTTTGTTCAATCTCAATTTTGTTTGTCCCACAGATTAACTCACAAACTGGACCTCAAACAAGTTCTCACCCAAGCCGAAGGGCTCGTGCGGGAGTATTGCCGTAAGTCCGTCATTTCCAACAGCTTTGAGATGGTCGAGTGAGAGCAGGCATGTACTACTGAACTAGCTAGCTTCAAGATATTGGTCAACTTTAACAAGCGAGCTATCTGGTTGAAACAACCAACTAGCTTCAAACTCTTTTCCACTTCAGTACTTTTACTACAAGCGAGTCACTCTGTTGCAAGTCAGTTACATTAAGCAGCTTTTGAAATGGTAAACAGGCACGTATGAACTAGCTAGCGGAATTGTCATCCTCGATAAGCTATATGTTTGTTTCAGACAGCTGACTTAGCTGCAAACTCTTCACCAGTTAAATACCTTTTATACTTGTGCCACTCTTTGGACCTTGATTTAATGGAGATGAGGCTCTTTTCTGTTTTTATTCTTGAAACTGTTGCTTTCTGATTTTGCTGTAAATGTGTAAAAGCAAACCTTTTGTCTTCAAACTATCTGCTAAATTGTAAAACCTTTCACACACCAATACATCTCCATTATTTGTTTCCCAATCTTTCAACCGTTATCTGTAAAACGAAAAAGGAACAGAGTGGTCTACCTATTAGTATCTTACAACTCACCCCGGTTCCAGGGCAGGAAATTAACTTTTCAAGTACGTCTCGAATATTTAAATGTGTAAGAAGGTTTCACAGATAAGAAATTTAAAACTAATACTTTTGGCGATATTGGCCACTTAGTCAGCACACTACACTCACCCATTCTTCAAAATAAAAATTTACGAATGAAGTTGTAAAATTTAAAATCTCACAGAGATAGTTAAAGGGATGTGAGTGAAGGTACTTATCTGAATGTTGTCAACAATTAGTTTAGTTTTGCCCCTATAGTCATTTGGGGATATCATTATTATGTACCACTCGCATCAATTGTATGTTACTCTCATGTTCGCATCCCAGGAAGACATTCCATTGTAAATCTCCGATCTTTACTCAAATCTAAGAAGGTGATTTCTGTTTCGTTAATTTAATTCTTTTGTTTCAAGTTTTTTTTCTTTTTCCTAAATTCATTTTCTGGAACGAGTCTGTTATTGAACATCTTGATAGTGAGGAAGAGGTTTATAGTTTAAATCATATCAGGTCTAGTTGTAGACGCTAGGAGACTAGGATATACTTTCATTGTGGTAGGGTCTGTCTTTGTAATAGTTGGGTTTGTGTTATTCAGTTTAAGAATTTAAAACCATACTAAATAGGGATAACATGAAAGCTACTGTGTGCTGCTTCGAGATTTTTAAAAACATTAAACAATAAATAAATAAAAAAAAAAAAAGGAAATGAATAACATACAAGGCAGAGACATACCTATTGTTTGCTGACTTTAAGAGAATTTTAACATCTTTAAAATAACCCCCCCCCCCCAAAAAAAAACAGAACAATAACCAATAAATAAAATGATCAAAAACGAAAGAAACAAAAACACTTTTTATTTGAACGCACAAACTCATATTTATTGCTTGTCCAGTATTCTGTGAAAAGTAGAAGACATTAGAACAAGTTTGTTTTCTTAATTTTGATTGTTTAAAAATGGGAGGTGGAGATTTAAATGAAATATTATTCTAGATTGCTAAAAGAGCAATTTTTTTGTGTGTAAGAAGTTAAAAGTTTGATATATCTCTTTGAAAGAACAAGATCCATTTCAATGAGAAGGAAGTTAAAGTAAGCCGTGCCTGTAAGAACGTTTAACTAAACTGCATATCTATTTAATACTATGTAGTTTTTTATATCTCTTTTAAAGAATGTATTGTGTTTCATGAAATGTAGTTTTGTGTCCAAGGACATTCCATTTCAGTTTTAACTGTATGTAATTGTGAGTGGAAAGAGGTTCATATTCTTTGTCAATTTGACTTTTGTTTTTCGGTACTGAAACAACTGCATTATTTCAGATAAAATTTCAGTTGACTGCACTTTGTACTAATTTGTTAACTCTAACAATTGCCAAAGATTTCATCATACTTTTTCACCCTGTTTTTTGTTTTTTTGCCAAAGTTGGAATCTTTTGTGGACATACTTGTCCTTACATTCCTGTTTAGTGTGATCTATCTCACATTTAGGTTACTTTGTATGTTATTCAAACCAGATGGTCACATGTAAGTTTCTTTTATGTTGCTGAACAATTGTTGAGGGGGTAAATTTGGAGCTTGCAGAATATGTGTGTATGTAACACAGTTCAACTATCACAGTTGTTTATGTAAAAGTCCAACTGTTGAATGTGTGCATGTAACAGTCCAACTTTCACATGTGTATGTAACACAGTCACACTATCACATGTGTTTATGTAACACAGTTCAACTATCACATGTGTGTATGTAACAAAGTCCAACTATCACATGTGTGTATGTGACACAGTCCAACTATCACATGTGTGTATGTGTCACAGTCCAAATATCATGTGTGTGTATGTTACACAGTCCAACTATCACATGTGTTTATGTAACACAGTCCAACTATCACATGTGTTTATGTAACACAGTCCAACTATTCAATGTGTGTATGTAACACAGTCCAACTCACATGTGTGTATGTGACACAGTCCAAATATCATGTGTGTGTATGTGCCACAGTCCAAATATCATGTGTATGTATGTTACACAGTCCAACTATCACATGTGTTTATGTAACACAGTCCAACTATCACATGTGTGTATGTGACACAGTCCAAACGTCACATATGTGTATGTGACACAGTCCAACTATCACATGTGTGTATGTGACACAGTCCAAATATCATATGTATGTATGTCACTGTATTTGTGCAATGATGCTGCTAGAGTTGTATGTGGATTTGATTGGAATATTGAAGCTAAATAATTTACAGGCAGTATTAACCAATAGATAAATACAGCCAAATGTGGCAATCTGCCAGAAGCGGAGAGGTAAGTATCCCATTTCCACCTCTCCCACCTCCCCCTCATACCTATTTTATTAATATATATATCTTTCTAAAACAAAGAATACTTGCATATCTTTTGCCATGATTTCCTTTTTCTGTAATATCTAAGCAAGACACACAGAGAAATGTAGCGTGTATGTAGAGGTACTTTAGAAATAGGCTTTATTTATCATCCACTTTAACCTTGCCATTTTTAAGCGCACCTTCATCCATTACAATTCTTTGTTTCTGTTGAAAGCTGTTGGACAGATTCGTCTTGTAAATCTATATGGGTCACTATGAAAATATGTAATTCTTAACTGACTATGCTAGTACTCCTTTTTTAGGGGGGGGGCAAGAAAGATGGGGAGGGGCAAGAGAGGTGGGGGAGGAGGGTTATGTAAGGTACACTTTCAAGAAGAGTCGGAGAATTACTGTACCTTTCTTCTGCCAGATTTAGTAATTTAATTTATCGTTGTGCCTTAGTTTGGCGTACTTAGTAAAACTAGGTTGCACCGTTCCGTTCTGTCCAAAGTTGAAACCATTAACTTTAAAGTTGAAACAATTAACTTGAAACAAAAACAAAAAATCATTGTATAAAAACAAAATTTTTCTTCATAATGTCCGATAGCAATATCTTTCATTCATAAAAAGTACAGCATTTCTAAATAAAAGGAAGTCTGAAATCAAGTTTGTTTTCATTTAAGGTTGTTTATCAAATTTAAATTGATGCTTTGCCTTGTCATTGGTTATTAATTCAACCAATTTTTATCTTTAAGCTGTTGGTATTTCTTATTTTTAATTGAATTTTTGCTTCTTCTTTTGTGTGTTTTTTTAATTCAAAGTGTCTTTCATTATAACCTTTCATATATGATTTTTGTCTTCGTTTCGAGTTCGACGACTGTAGAAAAAATGTTCACTCGATGTGGAAGGGAACATGCTCTCTTTCGTGACTTGACCAAACGTTAAGCGACGACTGACTCAATTTGTTGTTGTTTATCATCATTTCAGTGTAAATATGTACTTATTATTAATGGGAAAAAGTTCTGGTTTTGGTTTTTACATGTTAAATTCACTTTTGGTACCATACCTCAAACCTTGGTTGGGTTTTCAATGCATTTAGATGAGGCGAGCACACACTTTAAATTGAACAAAGCACTTCACTGCACGAGAATTAAGAATTGATAAGTTATTGTAATATATATATATATCCCTTGTAAAGGACAAGAGGTTTGTTTATGTTAAAAGTACATGACCTTTGACCTTAACATTAGAATCTGGTTTATATTTGTGAATCATTGAACTAACTATGAAGTTAGAATGCTGTTAGTGAATGGTTTGAATATTGTGAAGGGGGAGGGTGGGGGGGGGAGTAGCGAGGGTAGAGGAGGGCGAGGAGCAGGGAGAGTGAGATAAGGGCGGGAAGGAATGACAGATGCAATACTTATAAAGGTTCACAATCGTATCAAAAGGGTAACGTTTTTTTATAATATAAGGGTGTTTTAAAGTTAAGTCAAGTATTGCAAATGGTTACAGTCTATGTCATAAGGCAAGTGTTACTTAAAGTAACATATTGCATTTGACCCAAAACATCAGACTTAGATAGCAATGTTTTTCCTCTTAAGCAAAACTTTGTAAGTAAATTTGAAAGAAAAGAACTTTGATGTATGTAAAAACAGATGCCCTGAAAGATACCATGAGTCAATCTTCTCACACACAAGGTCACAAGCAGTTTCTCTGAATTTGAAAGGAAGTGTCTGGGGGGGGGGGGTGGTGGGGAAATATTAATTGTTACCAATTGTTAAGAAAGAGTTGATAAAAACTTGTTTAACTTTATACACTGCTTTAATATTTCATTTCTGAGTTAGATGTTAAAAGAATCATGTGCTGTTACTATATAAGCATGGTTTGGAAGATGGCTGATTACTTTCACTTGGGTCTTTTAAGTTTACATAAGTTGTAGATATAACTCACACAAACTTTATGAAATATTTTGCCTTCGTTTCTTTCAACCTAACCATGATCAATAGAGTCATACAAAAAAAAAATGACTTTGTCTTTTAATGATTTAGAAGGGGACTTGTGTGTCACGGTCTTCACATATGCAGGCGGTAATTGAAAATGTAAACAACACCTTGGCTTTTGTTTTTGCGTCTACAGAATAAAAACCGTGGTAATTCTCTTTAAAGAGTGGAAGCGTTGTCATGGAGATGTTTTTAGCACACAGTACAGACTGCAAAATGCAAGAAGGCAAAATTATTATAATATTAAAATATAATATATGATAATATATTAATATAATTATAATATTGTGATATAATTATAATATATTAATATAATATGATAATATATATAATAATATGATAATATATAATTATTATTATGATGTTATAGGAAGGATTTTTTAACATAGAGTAGAAAAGCAATCGTGTGTCTGTCTCCACCAAATTGACCACGTGAACAATAGACTGGAAATTTGTAGGAAATTTTTGGAAGTAATTCTGCAATGAGACATGAGATATTCTTATTTAAATGTCACATGATCTGTTAAGGCTTAATGTTTTTTAAATTAATGAAAGGGGAACAATTTGGATATCAACTCTCACCTAATTTATCATGCCTTTTTTTATTTTCAAAGTCTTCCTTTTTCGCTTAAATATTTTTTTCTCTCAAATTTAATATTGATGTCGCAACCAAGAGAAAATTGGTTTGTTTGATGAGTTTATATGGCAATGTGCAAAGTTACTATATTAATAGCATTTTTTTCCCTTCATATTTCTTGACAGGATTTAAATATTTGAGGAAGAATAAAGCAAGATTTTATTGAAAGAAAAGATGTGTTTGTCTTCTTTATATGTACACTAGTGTCTCCTAGAGTGGACCCACAGGACCATATGGGCTATTTGATTCCTTGCCGGGGCAAAAGGAAGCTAAGCGAGGGAGATAACATGTGTTTGTGTGTGTGCCAATAGCTTGTGAAGAAGGTAACTTGGAAAATACATAATGGATTAACTTCATACTAGGTATGTGGATCAGTCGCGGTGATTCAACAAATTTCTTAGCTACTCTTTGAAGGCCGAATTTGAAGTGGTCCATAATTGCCTCAGTTTACCTGATTTCCACACCATGGTGTACTTGGATTCATCCTCATCAACAAGCAAGGTATATAATTGTATTATTTTGATAAACAAACCAATTTTTACTTGCTAAAGATGTGCCTGTTGACACCTTTCATGAGAAAAACCGGTGCAGATCCAGACTTTTAAAAATGAGCTGGTTTTGTCATGGGCCCGGTTGTTGCCAACCCCCTTGTTGGTGGGTGATGGTCGGGGGTCTACCCAGAAATTTGTTTTAGTTGTGCAATATATAGCCCCCAACCCCTGGATCAGCGCCTGGGAGAAGAGTCGGAAGACCCGAGCGAATATTATGGACTTGTCTAGAATATTCCACCTAAGATGTAGTTCCAGTAGAGTAGTACAACAAGTCAACAACAGAGTGCGTATGATCACATTTGTCATATTTCTGCAGTAGACAAGCGGATCGAATTCGGTGACCATATCAAACGCTAACTTCAACTCATATATTGTGCAAGACTTACGTCGACCAAAATGTAAGTAACCATATTTTGTATGTGTTTTCCTAAATTATTTCACAAATACGTTATTATTGCTCATACATCTATGGTTTTCCATATTTTCTCCAACAGGGCGAAGGTAACTTTCAAAATAACCCTTACTTCTGATTCAAAACTGCCATTCAAAGTGTGAGTACTTTTACTCCCTTCCGTTCTCATGTTGTTAAGGCCAACTCGCCGTTAGTACCGTTTTCACGAAATGACTAAGCTACAGTTTTAGGCGTTAATACTGTAACTAAAGACTTGTGATACATTAATACTTATCTGAAATTATTCCTTGCTTGTGCCTTTTTGTCCTGCAGTCAGGGGAATAAGGCAATATGCCTTCAGTATTGGTTTGACTGCCGGTTCACTGGTACACACAGCTAGATGAATAAGGAGTCGAGACTGATGCATGCACTCTTCATCGGGCTGCCAGGCAAATAAGACAACCCATCATTCTTCTCACCTGGCAGCTGGTCAAAATTTGGAAACTGTTCTTAATATTTGTCATCCTCGTTGTGATGCCCGAGAGGAGTTTTTAACGAGTACTTAACATAAACAGGCTGTTGGGTTAATGACAAATCATAACTTTCCCATTTCCCACAGCTTGACATATTGGAAACCATATCTAGGCTAGTCCTGCACATAGTCTAATTAATTCATTTATCAAAGACTTGAGTTTGATGCGAATATTGGTTGGAGCGTAGTAACGTTGGAGTAGATTATGGTAATGATGCCTTACTATGATCTAGTGAATTCACTTGGTATACTTGATGCTAAAAACTTTTCAAAGGACAATAAATATTACCCATACTTTGTCTCTCACTTGAGACATTTACTCCACTAGAAATAGATATTAATAAAATCAAAATGATTGTATGAAAAGAAGTTTATATTTATTTATTTTCTCAGGCTGAGTGTTCCAGAACAGGCCCCATTCACAGCAGTACTTAAATTTGCAGCTGAGGAGGTGAGAAATAAAAGAATGAAGGATGTAGGATCTGTTACAATTACTAGTCCAGGTTTATAGACAAAATTATGTGGGAGAGATTCCCTCCAAATGGGGTGGGTGGGCAACTTTTTTGAATGAATGGGCCAGATATAAGGAGTGAAAACTTAACTGGGGCGCACCTAACCAACGACCTGCTGTTGATTTCAATCCTTTGATTCTGAGGACTTTCAAGCAATAGGTGTGTGTACTTTATTTGTATTCACAAAAACATAATGTCAATACAGCACAGTTGATAATTAATGGCATAACAGGCCTACCTGACAGCATCCTCAAAATGCCGATAAATTCTAAGCAGCTAGCTCGTTTTTTTGTGATGATGTAATATAGATTGATTTCTTTTTCTTGTTCTTGAGACATCTCACGTGCCGCAAAAAAATCACTGGCAGGCTGCCTGTGGCCTGCGGGTCGTAGTTTGCCCACCCCAGTTGTAAGGTGTTGATTCCTTGCCAAAGGCAAAGGAATCCATGCGATGGTAATGGTGTGTATCTGTGTATGCAACACTTGTTTGTAAACAAGTTTTGTAACCCAAAGTTCATGGTTGAACTCAATTTTTTTCTGTGAAAGTCAAAGGTCAAGTGGTTAAGTGGTTGTGAAAACCTAGTAAAGGGTGACTCCAAAAGTGGAGCTTGGATAGACTCTATACTTTGCAGTTGGATAGTCCAAGACATTCAAACATCATTTGAGATTAGCAGAGCCCAAAGTCTGATAATTTTGTAAATATCATAACTCCAATTGTAAATAAAATTCTTACCTTGTATGTATATCCACCTCAGTGAATACAAGAAGCCTATTGTTTTCTTTGAAGGTCAAAGTTCATTTGAAGTCAAGAGAAGGTATTAAAACATGGTAAAACTGAAAACATGTCCACATGATTGTAAGAATCCTGCCAATCATGTGAATTAAACAATGGTCAAACCTATAAATGTTGTCTGTGGTGTTAGATTAAATCTTCTAGTAATCCTGAATGAAACTTAGATCTTAGTTTCTCTTAGACTCATGTACAGTATACATACAATAAATTTACTTGATATTAACTGTGAACTTTATAAAGAGCAAAACACCAAAATTCCAGATCTCATTCAGTATATTTCCCTTCTACTTCTATTATTGTTCAAGTCCATCAAATTAATATAAATATTCATTTTTTTTCACTAAAAGTTTGTGTGTGTTTTTCATTAGGAAGGCTAATGCCCCTGATACAGTACATGTTGCTTTAACAAGCCACTTAAAATGTCTCAATCTGTAGTGGTATTTGATTCTGCAACTTACTGTAGGCCTACAGTAGATATGTCTTTGTTTTATACATAGATATATATATTTTAAACTACTCATTTCTGATATCGTTGCACATAATAAATTCTTTTTAATTGTCTGTTTTTTGCTTCTTCTTCTTGCAGTTCAGTGTTCCACCAGCTACCAGCGCTATTATCACAAATGGTAAGGATTTCCAACTCATATCTTACCAGCTTTGTAAATTGTAGCTAAACATGAATTTAGTCATCTTAGGCATTTTGATCTGTTGAGGTGTTTACATGTTAACAATGTTAATAATGTTTAAAGAACTCTAAATGGAGCAGAACCTTATTGGCAAATGAACTAAATGCACCATATAATGTCTAATGTTATAATGCCTTTTATTAGTATAAGTGCTAAATACAGTACTGAGCACTACTGTTGGCATGATTTCATGTCATTTCTGTTGTAAGATCCTTTCATGATAACAAATGGACACATTTTGCTTCTGTTGCCTTTGCAGACGGCATTGGTATAAATCCTGCCCAGAGTGCTGGAAATGTTTTCTTAAAACACGGATCTGAATTGAGGCTAATACCGAGGGACAGAGTTGGAGAACATATATGATCCTCCTAATACACTGTAAACATTCCACAGATGGAACCAGTAGAAGCCCCAATGCCCACCAATCTAAGCATGAAGATTGTTGTGTTAATACCCTAAATACAGACATGATACAGACTCTGGTACAGACATGAATATTCTGTCTGGGAGATATTTGGGTCTGTGATTATGTAACCTGCAGATGGACATATCATTGGCTGTATTTTACTTTGGCTTGTTGCTCTTCTGATTTCAACCTCTCTACTAGAAGATTCTCACATTAAAATTGCTTCTTCTAGTGTGTAAAACTCGGACAACGTTTTTTCTCTCTTTCTATATATATTTACAAATTTAGTTTATTGACAATCTTGATTCTCTAAGCTTTGAGAAATCTTTGTTAATATGTAGTTTGCCTTGAATTTGAACTCAATCTTTGGCAAAGTTTGTTTTGCCTACAGGAGTTCTGACAGAACCAATTAGGAGACATGGCAGTTTGTTTGGGTGGAAACATCTAATACAAGTTACTCAATTTTTCTTCCATCAAACCCATTCATCTATCTCTCATCATGTCAATGAATTTTTGCCAAAGGTAAAAAAATTGCCAAAATGTCTGGAGAACTTTGCTAGCATAAAGTGTTATAAAACTTTATTACAACTGAAGAAAGCTTTGTAACAATAATTGATGGCAGAGTACTTGCATGAAAGTTATATTTACTGTTTGCCAAATGACATATAGCAACAAAATCCTTGTCTGTTTATTCTTGTTGAGGAAGTAATGATAACTTGTATTTAGTCTGTCTTGTGGAGTTTTGTTAAGACTGAGGCTAAAAACCCTATGCAGTTCCACATCTATAATCAATTTCATCAGGATCTGAGATCAGGTAGTCATGGTGTCATGTCAAAGGTCATCTGAAGATAAACTCTGAAACAGCTAATACATTTTACAGCCTCAGTTACACTCACAAACCTGTGTCAAAAGGATTATGTTGTCAATGATACAAGTGAGTTTGAGATAACTCCTACGTTCATGATTTGCAAGAAGTGATAGAAAGTCCAGTCTTGTGGCACTGCTTGGGATTAACTGTCATTGGGTTTGTTCCTGCTTGTGTGACTGTCCTATGTAAACTTTGAATGTTTTATCAAATTCTTTGTATCACTTCATCTCATGCATGGATTTAACTAAGTCCTTGTGGATTTTAATATCTGACAAATGTTTATATTGAAAACAGTATGTGTTTATAGGTAAATATCGCATGTCCTAGGTAATGTTCGGATATGTTTCAAATTATTTTGGTCGACCTAAATAATTATCTAATATCTTAACACTCTACGTAATCAAGGCGACTTGTCTAACAGTATATAATGCAAACACATTGGAGTCGTATTTAGGGTCTCTAGCTTCCTTATATATCTTGCCTGTTATGTGTCAGTTTCTTAGTAAAACAACTTGAATGGGATGGTTTTGTTTCAACTATGTTTCAGTTCCATCTATTTTTAACATTAGGGCTTTTATGTGTCGTACCCAACTTTACGCATTCAAAAATAACTTAAAAGTGTTTCCTTGTGGGTATAACAACTATTGAAATTCCCAGTTCATTGAGGGCCAAATTTTTGGGAAACTGCTTTGTTTGGTGGTGGTTAAAGATGTGTGAAAATTCGGACATGGGTACTGATTTTCAGTCCAATTAATAGATTCGTGTTCATTTACATTACATCATACATTTTCTTTCCTGGTCACAGACATTTTATTATTGGTGATACAATTTGATATGTCATAACTTTATGTAGGATTAAGCTTTGTTTTTGTGGCAAAGAAATTAGTCCTTGTAAGGTATGTTATATGTCTTGAGGATTTGGAGTTATGTTTTATATCTTGAGGGAATGGGGTTAGTAAGAATTCATATACAGTGAGCTAGCTTCTGACAGCTTTGGCCAATACTTAATTATAAGTATATGTAAATTTCATAAAATTTAAGTAATAGCAAATGAGGAAAACAGTATGTAATATGGTTCCTCTCAACATATCAAAGGATCACGTTCAGTTTTAAGTTGTTCTTATCAAAGCTGACTTTTCTGTCAGGTGTGGTGGTATGGTAGTTACAGCCAAGGGCTGTTTGAGTATTGAAGGCATTGAAGACTCGCGCACAAATAAATGTCTTATGCCGGTAATCTGACTTAGTTTCGAATGAGGTGTAATAGAAGTGTTAGACACCACCATCGATCCCAGAAAATACACACACAGCTTGCTACCGTCAGTAATAAGACACTAGTGATCAGTCAGTACATACAGCTACGGTCAATACCCACAACACAGTGTATATAGCAGCGATGGACATCTCAGGTCCAGATAAAAGATAACAAGGTATCACGTTTCATTACTGTCTGCATTTTGTAGCGACACAAAAAAAAACCTGAACTTGCAAGCAACGGAAAGTTAACTTTTTCAGAGCACAGCACGCTGTTTGGGGCGAGTCTTCAATGCCTTTAAGACAGTTCAACCTGTTGAATCTGCTAGTACACACAGACAGAATAGTCTACACAATAAAACGGTAAAGAATATTTTGTTTCATATATATCTTATCTTTTATTCATTTTCTTCCAAAAAAGTATTACACAAGTTGATGACAATAAACAAGTACGAGATGATATTTCCCTGAGTCTGGTTTATTCCCATCAATTTAATAACTTTTAAAGTGGTAAAAATACAAATACTTATATATTATTCTCTCTCGCTTTGAAAGATTGGAGACCCTTTTCATAAACATGCCAAATACAATAAAAACAAGTTAGAAAATACAAAACCGATGTATTTTACTACTGAAGATGTCAGACAATGCTTTTCTTTCTAAAATATTTCATCTATAAATTTTGTGTATTGCTACTGAAGTTGAAATACTGATTATAAAAGTGCTTTTCATAATAATATCAAAAAGATATTGCTCACCAGGAAACTAAATATCAGTTATGATTTATAGAAATATTTAATGGACCGACCCTCGGAAAACAAATTCTTTCAACTTTTTTTCAAATGTACTAAATATATATTGAATTTCTTTACTGGAATACTTACTTTTCAGCTTTTTACTAATTTGGAAAGCTTCAGATAACCCCCCAAAAATGGATGGGGGTGGGGGGAGCAAAGGAGGGAGGAAAAGAACAAAAGGAAACTGCAACAGATTTAATACACTACATATTAATTACCCAAACGGAATGTATTAATTACAAATTGTTACAAATGTAACATTGATGGAATTTATAATTGGAAGACTTTGCTGAACTTCTGGATGATAAGGTTTGGCAAAGTAGTTTCATTTAGCTCAAAGGTTACTCCCAATGAATGCAAAAAGAGACACATTTTTGTTGATATTTAAAAGATATTTCTAGAAACTAAACTTCCATCTTTTGAGTCTTCATTCTACTACAACTTGATTGACATTTCATAAAAACAAAAGTTTTCATTAATGACAAGAAAGACTTAATGACGAGAATGGATGAAACAACTCTTATGGAAGTAAAGTTACTCTCAAAGCTTGACGGAAAACACAAACTTGAAGGAAGAAAGCATTCCTGCAAAGAGACTTTATCAACAAAATAATTCACATCACAAATCATAAGAATGCTACTTTGTGGACTGGAATGTTATAAAAAAAAGGTATTTAAGATGAAATCTTTTTAACAGTTGATTTATATTTTGTCTGATTATTCATAAAAACAACTATGAATATTCAAAGATATTCATGATTCAGAATGACGTTACTAGGTATTAATGTACATATAGAGTGAATGTCAGAGAAGAGTAGCAGAAACAGGTCTTGTATTTTGGTACGTGATTCACTTCAAATCTAAGATCATATGATCAAGAACTTAAGTGAATTTATTGCATTTCATGAATAAGACAAAATTAGTCAGTTTCATAACAATTCAAGTGATAGGCAAGTGTTACTCCTAAATGATTTAACTTTTCATATATATGCATTTGGAATTATGAAATTTGCCTTAAGTCAGGAATGTCTGGCTCATGTTTCATTATAACATGCATCTTTCAAACAGAATATAGAATAATTTACACAAAATTACGTAGTGTCTTCTACATGCATGCGATATTTCTCTTCCTTACGAGTGACCTGTCGTACAGATTTACATTTCTGAAAAATTTAAAGTTATGTTAACTCTGGATACCTATGAACGATCTGTTTTAAATCCTGAGTGTTTGAGACATGACTAGTGCACTCAACTACCATGTTATGAAATTTCTGCTGGTCAAACGTCATTTGAATATATTTTCAATTTAAATTCATCATCTTTGTTGACGCTGAAATGTACCTATAGCAAAGCAATCAAATATTAATTTCATTCTTAATTTATTTATTAATTTGACAGAGAACCAAATAGCCAGCTAAATAGATACTCTGTCAGTACAAGAACAGCAAATTATTGCCCAAAGAAGAGTCTAAATGTGCTTTCCTCAACGAATTTAATATCTTGAATATATTTTTTTCAAATCAGTAGTGAAGAGGGCCAAACTGTAAAACTTGAGCCCCTCATGAAAAAAAGAAGCATAGCAAATATATATTACAATGGAGAAATGAGTCGCCTTTTGAGACCATTTATGGTCATTAAAGGTTTTATATTGAAGTATAAAATATTTCACTTGAGTGATGCAGGCCAGCCTTTTTTGAGAGTAATATCTTATGAACTGGATGTCCATTTTCTTAAAGGGTGTGAAGAATCGCGCACAAAGAAACGTTGCATGCCCGCAATCTGACCTAGTTTCAAATGAGGTGTAACAGAAGTGTTAGACACCACCATCAATCCCAGAAAATACACACACAGCTTGCTACCGTCGGTAATTAGACACTAGTGCACAGTCAATACATACAGCTAAGGTCAATACCCACAACACAGTGTAAATAGCAGCGATGGACATCTCAGGTCTAGATAAAGGATAACAAGGTATCACGTTTCATTACTGTCTGCATTTTGTAGCGACAAGAAGAAAACGTCATTTGCTAGCAACGGAAAGTTAACTTTTTCACAGAGGGTGGCACACGGTTTGGGGCGAGTCTTCAATGCCTTTAAGGTAAGGGCTTCCAAGGATATTGCAACAGTTGAAATGTTCCTTAGCAAATTCATGGAAAAATGATATTTGATTCATGGTACAGTGTATCTTTAGAGGACTTTTGATAAGACTACCAGATTGTTAAAAGACCTTACACTAGACACATACGCTTGTAGCAATGCTATACTGTTATCTTCCTTGTTGTGTTAAAGTTTTGTTACGTGGAGAGCCGTCTGGAGGTAGCCTCCACGGCCGTTCGCATTACTGAGCTGCCCATACTCCAGTATAAAGCTAAAGTCCTCCATCTGAAGACAACTTATGCCTTAATCATCCTGCGAAATGAAATGAAACAAACCAGAGTTGCCCAATTTGAGAGTAAAAATACATTTATACAAACTATTAATTCTCTCAGGGCTTTATAGACAGCCCTTTAGTAAAATGTCTGATTTGTGAATAATCTTTAGCAAAGGAGGCCATTTATGTATCTACATAATTGTTCAAAAAGTTTTCTGAATTGTTTTTTCTTTTTTTTTCCGATTGTCGGATTTCAGCAAATTGATTTTACACAATGATGGTGATAGTGATTCTTGCAAAAAACCATCCAAATTGTTAATAGGGAGAGGTAGGTAGCAAGGCTCTTAGCAGCTTGTTAATATGTTTAAGACAAGTACCATTCTATCTGTGTTCAACCGTATACTAAATTCTATCCGTTAAACTATTTACGCCTTTCAAAACGATTAAGTATACAATGCATACTGGTTCTTTTTAGAAAGGCATAAACAATGTCAAAGGTATAATTTAAGAAACAAATGAATGACAATGTCCAACAGAAACTACAAACTTTGTGACTTCTATTAACTTTTTTCCATTTTATATCTAGTGGATGATAAAGGAAGTTGCTATAAACATGAGCAAATGATAAGGTTGTGAGGACTAATACATCAACGAAGGATCGTTACTCTAAAACTTACTCGCCGTGTTTGAATGTCAGATAATTCTCACAAACGTGTCACCAGAAAGCAAGATTTTCGAGCTTTGTAAATTTAAAAACTCACCCATTCATCATCCTCAACCCCTTCCATCTCTTCCTGGGGGAGGGGAGTCTCATTTAAGGTAAGAACGTTTGTCATGGCACTCAATAGCTGCAAAGAATAGGAAGAAACTTTGTTTACAACACGGTCTCACAATTAGTCTTCTAAGTGCATAATATATGAGTGTTATCACACTTGTTATATTGCAGCTGCATCACTTATATTACAGATGCATCACATAACTCTCCTAAGTGCATAATATATGACTGTCATCACACATGTTATATTACAGATTCATCACTTACTCCCTACATCACAATTACCCTTCTAATACATAATATAAGACTGTCATCACATATGTCATACTACAGCTGCATCACTCATATCCTTTAACAAAGCACCACCAACCTCTTCTTTCTTCTCCTGGTCAGACTTCATCTCGAGTAATTCTTGACTAGAATACTTCGGAGGAGGTGCGTTCACCTTAGGAACTTCACTCACTGACAAACAAAGAGAAGAAACCGAAAAAGAAGAAAAAAACAGAAAAACTTAAAGAAGTCCTTTTAAAGCATAAAACTTGAATCTTTACAAGGTCAAATAATAATAAGATTAAATAATAATGATGATATGTAGAGATAGAACCTGCGGAAACACCTTTCAGCAATGAATTAGCAGAGATGGCCTTTAAGAAAGATGAGTTAACTTGTCACAGGGAACCCGTACCAAAGGTCTCTTTTGCAATATTCAAAGTTATTAAACAAATTTTTACTTAAAAACGATGCACAGGGAAGACCAAACATGAGTTCAGTATATTGTTTCATTTTCAAAACTGTATGCATAAATTAGTATAAACATGACCATATCAAAGTCAATTAATATTTCATACAAATTTAGAAAATGATAAATGATATGAAGTTACTATTGTTCACCGCTGAAACATTTTTCATTTACTGTTTAAATACAAATATGTATTTCACTCTCAAATTTAAAGTCCATGTTTACAATAACGCATAATCCACCAATTTCACCGAAAGTTGCCAATACTTGTTGATGACATAACTTACAAGGTTTCATTCCTTCTGGTCCAAGGTAGACTCTTCTTTGTTCTTGACCATTCTCTCCATTAAACCAATCAGAGCCTTCCAATGACCATTCCCATGATGCTCTGGTGTCTGGGAAGATATCGTCTTGGAAGTATTCTTTCTGTAAAATGGAGGAGATTCGTTCACATCAATATTATTTTCATCTTTACCACCTTCCCTCCATCCCCCTACACCCCTCCCCCTTTGCCTGTATCCATATGTAGTAGTCAAGGATATTATTATAGTCATTTATCTCAAACTAGCATAAAGGTCACTATTCAGTCTTAATCATCCCTATCTTCTACTGCTCACTTCCATGACTTACCCTCCATCTTCCCTCCTCCTCAACTTCCAATCGAGCCCCACCCGCACCCCCCCTCCCCTTCCTTCCCTATTAGTGTACAAACTATCAAAAGTTAGTCCATTGAGATTGACATCTGAACTTTGACCTTTTCTGAATCTTGCAATAGAGAAAGTCATCAGTTAGTATCATCAACCTTCCTTTCATCTGTTCTCTTTCATATTTCCTACACTCAACCTTCCCCTGTTCCACACCTCACCTTTTGTATACCTCTCCCTCCAATAAAGATGAAGGTTACCCTTTCTCAAATTTGTCTTCTAGAATCCACAAGAAAAACTTCCAACTTACCTTGACCCTTGGCACTGTGAAGGTCACAGGTTCCATTGTTGTCATAGTCAGCCGCATAGCACGCATAACCTCCACATCCTTAACTGCACAAATAGTTTTTGGAAGGAAGGAGAATGCCTGTTGACAGAAACACCATTGTAAGACATTGAATCTCTTGGTTAAGTAGATACATCAATGGCAAGTGAAACAAAAGGTCTAGAACATACAATTTGGGACCGCAACTTTTTCATTGAATAAGTGCTGTCAGGTGAGATATAAAACATTACAATGGTTTCATAAATTTTCTTGTGAGAGTTGTGATATAATAGACAACAACAGCACTGACAGTCTTATCGCTTGAAAAACTTGAAAAAAATTGCTTTGCAATCAAGTTTAAATGTATAAACAGTATGTAATAATTTCCCTTAACCACTTCCTTTAAGTTATGCTACTTCTAAGCTTTGGTTTCCAAGAGTGTGGTTCACAAGTACTGATGACAACCTTCATCCCAAATCTTACATGCTAATTAGGTTCACCTGCTGTCAAAAAGCTGTCAGTCATGTGACTTTAGCTGGTACGAATGCTACGACATGACTCTTTTGTGTAGAATTCTTTGCATGAAGGGAAAAAATCAATATTTAACCACAGCAAGTTACTTCAAGCAATTTGTTACCATGGGAATAACCAACCTGGTGAATTGAAGTGGCTGAGAAACCGGATAGATCTGAAAGGTACGGCGGTTCTGCGAGAACTTCAAACAAATCAGCTGTAGAATCCCCCTAAATGAAAATAAATAACAGAAACACTCTGAATGAACAGTACCAGCGATACATACTTCTCTGACATATCAGTGTGAACTTGAATACTTCTGAAGGTATATATCAGCAGCAAGATATAGCAGAGGAAAAATATATTGGGAATCTAGCAATTTCAGCTTTGTACTATCGAAATAATATTGGTATACAGTAGAATCATTCCTGAAATAACATATAATCTACTTGAAAGGACTGTTTAATTTTAGAATGTAGTGATTTGAAAGGTATCTGAATTTACTTTGATTGATCACGTGGACACAGTTGATGTAAATTTACGTTATAGTGCCCTGTAAATGCGTTTTATTAATGAAACCGGTTTGATTGTCTTAGCGGACGAACCTTTCCTGAGAGAAACAAGATGTTTGTGTCCTCATCATAATGTGGAATAAGGAAAGACGGCGAAGTCTTCAGATCGACAGAGTGAACAGGTCTGCTGAGATCGGATGCTTTAAGGAGAGTAACCAACCTAGTGCTCTGACTGAAAGAGAGTTTAGAGAGGAAAGATATAGTTGATGGTGTCTGGTAACTAATAAATGTTTGGAATAAAATCTGAAATGTCAAAACCCTACCATAAATGTGTTAAGTACAACTCTTGTAAATAATCTAAAACGAAGATATGTAAAGAATAAGGGAGTTATCAAATTGGAAATATTTCTATTAGAGCAAAATATAGTTAGGTTAGGTTACTATAAAGGTTACTATATAGGTTAGGTTAGGTTAGGTTACTATATAGGTTACTATAAGTTAGGTACTATAAAGTATACAAGTAACCTAACTGTCTGCATACATGCAAAAATAAGAAGGTATGCTATGTATATAGCTACTGTATACTGTGTTTGCAGTTAGGCTATAAACACTGTTTAAGATTACTGCATTAAAGTATTGTTGAGAATGAGAGAAACACATTGTGGAATTCCTAATGCAGTTTCATTATATGAGATATATAGCATATAGAAGAATAAAAAAATGGAAGCATTTGTAATTAGTATTATAGTTAGATAGGTACTGTAGTATTTCGGACAGCAGATTTAAAGATACTTTTTAAGAAAAAGTCGCCCAGGAAAGAACCTGGGCAAGAAAACCAAACTACCAAACGACTGATCCGCTCTCAGCCCCAGTCCCCTTGCATCGGGACTGTGACTGTGTGATCATCGTCAGGTGTGTATCACCATTCCCCTTGAAAGCGAACAGATACTACACATGATCTCAGCCAAAAAGCCGAGAAGCGACTGTATAAAGTGAACCAAACAACAGAGACATTGTGTGATGCTGCCTAGTTCATAGAATGGTTACGGTCACTAGAGTCCGAAACTTTGACAACATTGTGAACACAAGATCCTCGCAAAAATATGACCTAAACGGAAATTCCATAGAGTAAAAATATGTCAAAGAATTGGTTTTAAGCGGTTAAAGGCTTTCAATAATTGCAAAATTTTAGGTAATTAAGGATCACATAATAAATTCATCATATATCAATACAAATATGACAATACTCACTTTTTCTGTCCAGATACTATGAGATGAGTTCCATTTAAGACAAATAGAATGCGAGCTCCTTTATTGCCAGAAACAAAATTATGTTCCTACAAAAGAGACACTAAAATAGTCAGTGAGATTTGCAGATGAAAGATAAAAATACAAAAATACACCATTATCATATTTACGGGGAAAAAAAACAGAATTTTATATTTTTATCCGTTCTGAGTAATCCAACTAAGGAAGTTTCAATTTTTGTGTTACTTCTTGAAGATATGATATGCTTACCTGAACAGGAGAGTTAGATGATCTTGGCTCGTACAGCCTAATCTTGCCATCCTTACATAAGGTGGCGACAAATTTACCATCTGGACTCCATGCTGCACTGAAAATCTTAAAAAAAAGAAAAGAAAAGTCAGATCCTATTTAGCACCTTTTACAAGTTTGTAAACCACTTCAGTGGTAAAAGTAAATATTGTGGTTTGTATATACATTTGTATGTTAGGATAGGGCTAGGTGATTTACTCATCTTTTTCTAAGATTAAACCATAGTAATTACCATACCAATGCACATTGATACTAGACTACAAAGTTTTAACCCAGACAGGTGAGATGGCTTGGTTATTATCCATTTGTTCACTCAGTGTTTAATGTATAATTGTTTTACCTACCTGATCTGTGTGCCCCTCCAGGGTAATTTTATCCTCTCCCGTTGAAATGTTCCAGATCTTCACTGTCAGGTCTTGCGATGCTGACAGTAAAACATCTTTGGCAAGAGGATGAAACTTAATCAAGTATATTCTGTCGTTGTGACCTGAAAGATCAAAATGAAAAAAATATAATTTATTACTTTTGTTGACAGAAAAAATCAGGCAAAAGACCCGTTAATGAATGAAAATTGGAGATTTATTCATCCATTAATAAAGTTACCCTAATAAAGTGGTAGCAACAAAATATATATATATATATCACATATTAATATACAGACAACAAGGATGAACTTACCCATTAATACCACCTCAATATCAGCGGAAAAGCCTTCACTAGTTTGACCACTTATCTTCCAGACGGTTATCTTACAATTGAGGCAGCACACAGCCAGACGATTATCATCAAATGGGTCCCAAGCAAAGTCACTCGCATCAGATCCATGCTCAATGAAAGGCACAGATTCAGGCAGCTTGCATGGTTTATCTAGCTGCAAAGCCAAAGGTCACAATCAAGAGGGAAAAATGAGTATAAGGGAAGAAAAACAAAAAGGAATTAACCACAAACGGTAGAAGGACAGAAAATGGGCAAAGGGAGATAGCTTCTTAGTATAGTATTGAGGACAGGCACAGGGAGATAGCTTCTTAGTATAGCATTGAGGACAGGCATAAGAAGATAGCTTTTTAGTATAGCATTGAGGACAGGCACAAGAAGATAGCTTCTTAGTGAAGCAATGAGGACAGGCACAAGAAGATAGCTTCTTAGTGTAGCATTAAGGACAGGCACAAGAAGATAACTTATTAGTATAGCATTGAGGACAGGCACAGGGAGATAGCTTCTTAATATAGCATTGAGGACAGGCACAAGGAGATAGCTTCTTAGTGTAGCATTGAGGAAAGGCACAAAAAGATAGCTTCTTAGTATAGCATTGAGGACAGGCACAAGAAGATAGCTTCTTAATATAGCATTGAGGACAGGCACAAAAAGATAGCTTCTTAGTACAGCATTGAGGACAGGCTCAAGGAGATAGCTTCTTAGTGTAGCATTGAGGACAGGCGCAAGGAGATAGCTTCTTAGTATAGCATTGAGGACAGGCAAAAGAAGATAGCTTCTTAATATAGCACTGAGGACAGGCACAAGGAGATAACTTATTAGTATTACATTGAGGACAGGCTCAAGGATAAAGCTCATAAGCATAGAATATTTTATACATGAGTTAATCCATACAAAGGCAGTTCAATATTTCTTAGTAGAAATAAAAAGTACTAATTACCACCTGCGTCCTTCACTCATGCCATTGCAATATTATCACATCCACTATCATGTATGTCTTGATGATATAAATAAAAACATTCCAAGTAGCCCACTTACATCAATGATGGCAATGTTACCACCCGCTCCAGACAGAGGGACTGCCGCCCATTTCTTGTTGACATGGAAACCGTCACATTCACTCATGGTGCTGATACTGGTCTTCTTGAGGCTGGTGAACTGCAACGACCGATGCATCATGACGGTGCTGATGTGACGGAACTTTGACGTGAATCGCTTCAAGATGGGCCCCTTCGGTTTTGACTTGCTCTCCACGGCAACCGCAGGTTTGACGACATCACCATTACTGACTTTAGAGGCTACACCATCAGCCTTGGAACTTGTGCTTTTGGAAGGTGGTGAAGGCTTTTGTGGCAAAGTAGTCTTTGCTGGTTTATCAGGCTATCAGACATAAGAAAAATAATTAATTAATGTCAACAATTTGTTATGACTGAGTACTCAGTGAACTAATAGGTCTCCCTCAGAAACCCAAGAATGGCTTTGACAGTTCCTAAGGAAATTGATTATCCTTAGACTTCCAAGAAATCCTTCAGGAGTGTTAGCTCTGTGGTTAACGCCGGTGCCTTTCAATCATAAGGTCCCGAGTTCGAGTTACTCCAAGATTAATGTATGTCGTCCAGTTACAGAGTTGTTGACAATTGACAATTCATAATCATGGACGTTAAATATGAATCTAAGAGACTGACTTCGATCAGCTCGCGGCTTTGATAAGCCAATGATGGCTTCTTCGTGAGTTCCTGCTTGCAGGAGGATCTAAAATACATACATAAATACATACATACAATAGCAGAAGTACATAGTTATGTTCAGTGCTCTTGTTATTAATGAGGTCATCTGAAGGACATATTCAATCCTGTGGAGGAGCATTGTAATGACACACTTCAAGATCAATATATAAATATGTAGAATATTAAGTAAACTAAAACTACTTATATAACCTCAGGATCAACAAGTACAGTGCTCTGAGATTTACTGATATATTTATGTCCAAGTTTAATATGGCTATTTCTCTATAAATTGCCTTAAATGAGGGTGCTAATTAGAAGAAATCAAATCTTGCATATTGTTTAACCATATTACAGCTTCATTGGTTACAACCTAATACCCAAATGGTTGGGAATGCAAGAGATATATTGGCCTTAGTAGCCACAGGAGGAACTGGCCACTAGAAAAACATCTATATTAAAGGAATGCAAATAACATTATGAAAGATTCTAGACAACCAAAATATTCTTACACTCCATATTACCAACTTTGTTTAACAGAAATTAATAAAGATGGAAAATTACCTTTTGTACTTTGACCTCTTCTGTCTTTGTCTTTTCAGCTTTGTTCTCAGAAGAGGAGGAACCTTTCTGTTTCTTTCCAACAGGCTTGGCCTTTGATGGATTTAAACTCACCCTTGCAACCTGAAATTTCAATCATAGTTTATTCATTCAGAGTTTAGTTTATGTGGTTTAAGACAATTATCTAACAACAGTCAATGATGACCAAAACTCAGACAACATTCACCAACAATTCCAGTCAACAAACACTGACCCCTGAATAATCACCGATTCAAATCCATTTCAACAAATTACTTTGAAAACGGTCGTGTGATTATAAATTTATTAAGATAAACATATCCATTTCAACAAATTACCTTGACAACGGTCGTGTGATTATAAAATTATCAAGCTAAAAGACCAACTGTCTTTACGCTTGTAGTTTAAACGGAGGAAGCTACCATTACTTCATAAAATCTACTAAAAGGTGGACTTAATGAATATTCATATTTTTACTGACCTCTGCATTGTTGCCCTCAAACCACTCCTCTGAGGTCAACCCTGGTTCATCTCCTCTAAAATCAGGGAATAGTTCCGGTTGGAAATCTCTGTGGGACTATAAAACATAAAAGTTGACATTACTTCCACCATTTAATATGTCTCATATTAGAAAATTATGCAATTATGAAGATTGAAGAAATTTTATACGATATATGCCAAGTGTTAAAAGGAAAATCACTGATACAACTCCCAGTTGAATGGCTTATGCTACCTAATGGAATTAAGAGAATGAAATGTATCCATTTGATCTAAAAGTGTACATTATACAATAATCTCTTATGCTGCAAAGGTACATGAAACTGTAATAGAGCTACACTAAACATACTGAATACACACTGAATATAAACCTACACCATAATGTGAAATCATAACTTGAAGCATACGGAAACATGACTGTTAAGTTTTCTCTATGAGATGGAGAAATTTGTAGAAACCACTTCACACACACACCCATACATGTTTTTATTACATTCCAACCGAGGACCCCATTGTATTTTCCATTGTTCAAATCCACGTACCCTAACCTTAACAATACCCCATACAATAGAATTCTTCCGATGACGTGGTGATTCTTTAGAAATCACAACCGTGGACCTGGAATTCTTTTGTTCAATTCCTCGGTCAGAATACGAAACAAACATACACACACACACTTATCAGATTTTATTGTTTACATACTTTTCTTGGAACTTCATAGGAGACCGGTATGACCCCATCTTGGGTCAGTTGTAACAGGCGATTCACCTCGCATGACATGACATTTAGCGCCCTCTTGTTGACCAATGCAGCACCCTTTTGTTGCGCCTTGCCCACATAGGTAGAGCCTGAAAGGGGGAAAAAAAAAATTGAAAGTTGGAACACCAATTAACCATATTTTGACAGAGATAGAATTTGTTTTTAACCAACTGCTATCTACTCTAAAAAGTCTGTGAGGGTAATGTAAGAAATTTAGACGGTTTGACAACAGATTCTTTAACAGAACTGTTAGCATTATGACAAATTATTTCTGAAAATTAGAGTTTCTATAAAGACAATAGGAAGAAACAAGAACAACAAGACATCATTGGGAAACATATAATGGAAGCAACTGTTAAACCATTGTGATGAAGTTGAGTTAAATGTATACATTTAAAACCATACAACATGAGATAAACCCTGGCATATGAAGTAGCCAATTATCGACAGAACTGCAAAAATGATTTAAAGAGATAATCTTACTAATGTCAAAGAAAAATGAAACGGTTGTGAAAGCAAGAATGTGATTCGTAGTATTCCCAGCAGTCACAGTATACAATACAACCATATCTATACGTTGAATTAGTCATCTGTAATATGTCACTAGTCTCACACACAACAAGATATCACTCACATTCCTTGAGGAAGGGACTGGAATCAATGACATCATAAAATCTTATGGTTGTCTCTCCCTGTAAAATCAGATAAAAGAGATAAAACTATAATATGAGGTCTGAAGGGTGAAATGTAGATTTTATCATCTTGATGATGTTAATGATGAAACAAAGACAGACACTTTTACTTCGTTAACTCTCTTGTAGAATCTCGACATTAATGGAGAAATTAATTAAATAGGAAAAAAAATGACAGATTGGGATACAGCTATGTTACCTATTAAGCCAGAATGGCGTATTGAATGCAACTCAGTGTTTTGTAACTAAACCGTTATTGAAAATTACTCAGAACAATTCCTCCTGCCAACTGTGACCCACTGTTAATGAGTTAACTCTCACCAATGTCACTATACAGAAGCTAGCTAGTTCAAATATTGCAAATGTAAGAATAAATTAAAAGACAAATCTACAGATATACTAAAGAATACATTCTTTACTAGTTGAGAATATGTTGACTAAAATCATTCCGAATGAAATGTCCAAATTTCTGCTTTTGTTTGTAAAATTCCAAGTCATGAAATGACGACTGTCTCGAATAGTGAGTGAGAGATATACAATTTAAGGAAACAGAAATTCAATCTTTTTCTACCAATACACTGAGATATGTGATTGTCAGCTGAAATTAAACAACCAAGTCACGAGATGGTTTCGAAATGAAGTCGTTGAATCAGGAACGTACCTTGCCAGCTATGAAGAGCATCTTTGTATCAGGATCGTAGAGAGGAATCATAATTCTGAAGAGAGAAGAGAAGCAAAATCAAGTTGTCGTACACCAATACAAATGTATACTAGTATCTGAAATTTGCATATTCATGAAGGTTTCATGTATGTATTTTAGATCCTCCTGCAAGCAGGAACTCGCGAAGAAGCCTCATTGGCTTAT
This sequence comes from Apostichopus japonicus, assembly GCF_037975245.1. NCBI lineage: Eukaryota > Metazoa > Echinodermata > Holothuroidea > Aspidochirotida > Stichopodidae > Apostichopus > Apostichopus japonicus. Next base: position 5,613,355 of record NC_092574.1, on the reverse strand, counting down.
CAAAGCCGCAAGCTGACCGAAATCAGTCTCTTACGTTCATATTTAACGTCCATGATTATGAATTGTCAATTGTCAACAACTCTGTAACTGGACGACATATACATTAATCTGGGAGTGACTCGAACCGGGGCACCTTATGATTGAAAGGCATCGGCGTTAACCACTGAGCTAACACTCCTTCATAATACCGGTGTTGTGGCCAGAGTGGATCAAGGCGGTCATATAGTAAGATGGGTTTTTTCATCCAACAGCTATCTATGGTTTACCCATTTGAAATGGCTTTCTAAATTGAAAAGTTTTCCAAATTTGAGTTAAAGTCTTGAATTGGAAGACACCCGAGGTATAAGTCGTATTTCATAAGCCCTTGCGGGTTTCTCCCACATTTGCGGTCACTTAATCATCGTAAAAATTACCGCTGATAATTATTATATTATTATATATATAATGATCTAACATTAGTTCATTTGACTGATTGATTGATGTTTGATTGATGATTGATTGATGATGATGATGATGATGATTGTGATGATGATTGATGACTGATTGATCATTTGACTGATTGATTGATTGACTGATGATTGATTGATTGACTGATGATTGACTGATGACTGATTGATGATGACTGATTGATTGACTGACTGATTGATTGACTGATTGATGATTGATTGATGATTGATATTCAGACAACTTCAGGAAGTTTTGTAGAAATGATCATTTCTTGCTGCTTAATAATGTAAATCAATCAATCAATCAATCAGTCAATCAAAATAAATCAATGAAGTCATTGGTAAGAATAAAAACACAGACTTACCCTGAAGAGGGGTCAAAACTCAGTGAAGTTACTTTCTGCTTAAAGTTCCTCACGTCAAATAAAAATGCTTGTCTCTGTCGTGACTGCAAAAATGAAAGCACAGAACAGATTTGATTAGTCTTTAAAATTGTCCAGTATTTGGGCAAATAAGCGAGAAAATGCTTCAGTTGTGCAACAATGTTAGGTACATTGCCCTTTGAAAATGTTATGAAATGCTGAAATCTGTATAAAAAAAAACAGAACAGGTCTTTTAACGAGAATTCCCCTGCTGACATGAATGCAACAGATTTCAATTTCAATTTCTGTATTCCAGTATAAATTACAAAATTAATAAATAGGACACATAATAATGATACATAAAAGACGTAAAAATGTACAATCATGAAAACATGAACAAATAAGAAATAAGATGGGGGATTAGAAGTTTGAAAGATTAAAAGGATTCTAACAGAGATTATAATGAACCCATTTTGAATATAAATGGCTGCTCTGTAGATAAATGAGTTCTTAAAAAGCATAATTCTAAAAGATTCTTAACAGATTGATGAAAACATCAAAGGGAATGGTAAAAACCAAGTATAATGGTGTATACGGATCTAAGACCAACCATTGAAATCCCACAGAAGATAAGTCCAAGTATAAAATACATTACCTTGGTAGCTCCTGTTGATAGCACATAGTCCTGGTCTCCAAACCAACACACTCTGGAATCTTTCTCATTTTCATGACCTTTCGTTTCCTGAAATTGTAAACAGAAATCATGGACTGTAGCATATGGACAGTAGCATGGACTGTAAGCATATGGACTGTAGCATATGACTGTAGCATACGGACTGTAGCATATGGTCTGTAGCATATGGACTATAATGTGTTCTCCCCTAAATTGCATGGTAGGCTACCAATGATAAACCTTTCAACACAATCTAACATTCCTTATTTTGATTTACTACTAACCTAATATTCGTCCTATATCTTTGCTAGAATTTTACATTTACGAAGTTATCAAATCGTCAAAGTGATCTATCACTGAGTATTTGTATCTTATAGGCATTTCTTTGCTTCACGTCATGGACCACCAAGATCTGGCAACTCAAATGAAGTTATAACACCCCCAAACACAACCCCCTTACCCCCTCAAAAAAAGAAAGATTGTACTACTTTTTTGTAGGTAAAATTAATAGAACAAATTTTCATTTATTTCACTGAACTATTAAAGACATAATTGCTTGTTCTGCTGATATTAAAGAGGCCATGACACGAAAAATCCAACTCATCGAGAGTAACTTCCTCTGAATCTATGAGAAAATCTATGTTCAAAACTATCCTCAACACCTTGAAAACCTCAAGGACTAATTAGTAATTAACGTTTTAATATTCGCATCCGAAAATAGATATCTGAGAATGCGATTTCACAACAAGACAATGATGACGTCATGTTAGGAACACACGTGCAAAGCCCAGGCATGTATCGGATACGCGACGATCATACCGTTCCATATACACGCACATTTACACTGAGAGAACAACCACTGTATTACGCTATATCGTTAGAAATTTCAAGTTTGTTTTTCAACTGTTGTAAACTATCCGAGAGAAATGCCGGTCCGTTGTGTTGTTGGGGGTTGCATAAATATCATTACCCATGCAATTAGCCTTCATCCATGGTTGAAGGACGAAAAAAACACGGCGATTATGACCAAGTTAGTGCACAACACCAGCGCCGATTTCACTGGGCCTAGCCAGTATGCAGCTCCGAATGAAGCGAACACTTCACGGAAGCATACTACGATCCCTCCTTTTTGTTATGAAATAAAACAAATGGACTTTAACGGTTCGACATAAAAGAGTCATTCTTCTGTCAAGTAATCCACAAAAAACTACTCTGAAGACCAGATCGGGGAACAGGAAACCTCCAATGGGGCAAGTGGCGATCCTTAGGAGGTAGCGCGCCGAGCACTAGTAGTACTATAGTATTAGCGTTACTACACTGAAGTCGCAATAGACGAAGAGATTTTACTGTATCATCTAAATTAACACCCCCTTCATTGCTCTATTGTATACTAATAAGCTATGAGGTTAGCTTCAGAAGCAATGGGTTACATCTTCTTGTGAACAAATCTCAGTGCCCCAATTTATTTCTGGAATATGCTGGATCAGTTAGTTATAGCAATAATTTCTTATTCCTATTCCAGGAAAACCATTTTTTATGTTGTGGAGGGAGTGGGGGTAATGGGGATGGGTCAAAATAGGTAGGTAAAAAGATTTTATTCCAAAGGGTGTTTAATTAAATCTCAAAGCGATTTATTTTAAAGTCACAGAGCCAAAATTTCACACAACATAGTTCAAGTGTTAAATCATTGAACAAAATTTATTCAATATCAGTTCTAGACAGTCATTCTGGACAATCTGAACTAACATTAACAACAATCATTGTATTATATGACATAAAAGTAAAACTGTACTTTCCATAAACATTATCATTCTTAAATAACACTAATGTGATTTGTGACATCAAAGGAGGTTAAAAGAAAACAACTTACATGAATTTTTTTGCTTTAAGCCTACAAAGCAGTTGCATGTCCATCGCTATCAATCGTTGTTGTGACAAATTAATTAGAATAATCCAGAATCAAATACAATAAAGGGTTATTTAAACCAAGAAACACTGCACGAAGTAACTCACATGCAAAAATGTTACACAAGCACGACGACACGTACAACACTGATGATGGGCAATGTGAAACACAGCATCACACGCATTAAAACAATCGAAGACCATTAACAGGGTGTACTGCTGAGTTTTTGAAGAAAGACTACAAAACAAACCAACTGCTGCTGAAGAAACAAAGTCTAAACATTCAAGAGTTCTGCTGCCTCCATTGGTCTTTATTATGACTTTTCTGTCAAATATCATTGGTGATATGGATATTTTGGCTTCCAGATTAAAGGTACGAATCAAACGTCTGGGAGGTAAATGCCCCTAAAAAGGTCAATGCCCGTTCCCTTATGCACATATTATATGACATCACGGTCACGCCAATACTTGTGTCCAAATGCTTCAAAACATGCCTTTTCTTTCATTGTTGATGTTGGGTCTGGAAAATAACCTTTTCATCCTGAATTAAAAGTCTTGAATTTCAATATATCAACACTGAGGGAACCCTGACGGTTGATAATCCAACACAATTGTAGTTTAGAAAAGGAATTTCTCAACCAAGGCTTCCTATACAATGAGTTTTCTCCTGGCAACTTGAATCCAGTGTAATGACCATTGGCTGGAAAATCACTTCTGATCCTTTGGACTGCACATGATGGTAGCACAACCCTGACGTGTCTTGCTAGGAATCCCAAGTATCATTGAACCTGTTGACCGTAGGCTATGTATCTGTACTGCCTGGGAAAAAATTTATGAAAGTTAAAAATGTATTAATGTTGGCCATGATGTCCACAATAACAAGCAGGCATACAATGTACAGTTATGGTTACATTTGTTGTGATTTTACACCTTCCGTGTATCATGAAACATTCTTTTGTTTCAGAAAATTGATTTGCAAAACTCCAGGCCAAAGTACTAGCCAAGTAATAATGAGTATGAAATAACACATATGCCTACCTAGCATGGCTGCATAATGCAACTTACATCCCCGAGCCAAACTTTCAGTATGCAACAACCCTACTAGTACTACACACTCTACATATGAGTTGTAAGTTACCGTAACACAACGCACAATACGGTTTAGGGTGTTCCGCGAATTCCAACAACACATGCACAAAATGGACTGGATTTTGTTTTTAAATGCTTCGTTAATAAATTCTTACCACGTTGTATGTTCCTTGCAATGGTTTCGAACGGATTTCTTCTTCGATATGTTGTGGAGCTTCAATTTCGGCTCGTTTAACAGGCTCGAACTGATACGGTTCTAACACCTCCGCTCCACCCTCAACGTTCGGTTCAATATTGGAATGATCATCGCCTTCACTCTCTGCTTCGAATATGAGAAAGGGCACTCTAATTATAGCCCAATTTCACTGCCTAGTGAAGAACCATTATCACTTTGAACTTCGGTTGCCGCAATTGGTTCTGGATCCGTCATTTCACAGGAAATTTTGATTTGATATCGCACTTGTGATCGGTGTTTTGTTTAGTAACTACTAGTGGTATGTGTACTTGTCTACTGTGTACGTGAATGGTATATTCGGAGGATCGTAAATGTGTTCAAAACGTGACGTCACATGACGTCATGCGAATCGGAAAATTTTCGAGTAAACAAAGTTTCAAACGCCGAAAAGGGTAAATTCATTCTCAATTTTCGACTTGAAAAATCAAGTTTTAAACTGGCAGAATGGTTGATACATGTTCTAGAGAACATTCTTTGATGGATCCCAAAAATATAGGACTTTGAAATTTTCGTGTCATGGCCACTTTAACATTTACTGTCAATAGTTTTGTCTTTTTTGAAATGCAAGTCAGAGCAAGATGATACAAATTGACTACTGTAGCAGAAATTTTCATGTTTCCAAAGATTATTTGGAAAGAACTTGGGCACAAACTGCTTGTAGTGAGCTGCCGTACAAGAAACCCCCTCCCCCTTCCCCCTCCCACCCCCCAAAACATAAAGCTTGAGCATTAAGGCAATATTAAAGTGGTTACAATGAAATATGCTTGGTTAAACTAGACTTTAAATTTTGTAAAATACTTGAAAAATTGTATCACAAAACGTCTTTGTTTGTAAAAATAAATGCTAACAAAAAGTGAAGGAATTACAAATTCTTACACTAGAAATGCTGCTCTGCCTTGGATCAACAATGCGAATTGTTTTGTCTTTTCCTGAAGTTGCCAGAAGACGGCCATCTTGTTTCCATGACAGGCTCTGAATGGTGTCATTATGTCCATCAATAGCTAAAAATGAACCAAAGGAAAATAGAATAAACAAGAGCATCAATGATGCAGTATCTCAATACTGGAAGTTTTAATTTTGATTCCTAATTTCAAATCTTTGCTCTGTCTCTACAATTATCAATCATGGTACAACAAATATATAACTTGCATTTTTGCTACTTTGCCACGAATAGTCTCTGCAGGTTACACTTTATCCTGCTAGTCTTGCCTTTAGCGCTCATTGCCTGTTAGTCGAAAGGACGACGTTGCAAGGTTTAGTAATGTCATAGAATATTTAAGAACTTGTTTCTTATGTGGTATCCTTCATCTTGGGTCAGTCTCTGTTGGACTTTTTGGTCATATAGTTTGACGTCAATGACAACGGCCAAATTAGAAGAGGCGAACAGCTCGACCAGATTCTTGATGCCTGCCTTGAGAGCTAGGCCTATTGACCTACTGTATGTTACTGTAGACTGCAGTGGTGACTACCATCAAAACTGTGTCCACTTCTAGATATCAAAACAACCCACGTTTTTCATCTCAATTTTTCTGACATGAAGATTTCATGGATTTATGACTTGGAAAAATAATGTAAAAGAAGATTACAAGTTTTTATATGCAAGTGATGGGTGGCCTCTTCCTCCCCTTTTAGCCACCTCAGTTCCTCTCCATTTTGTTATTTTATTTTAATTCTTTGTACATTTGATGTCAAATATTACAGGTTCAAAAGAAAGCTAAACATACTTCTTATAACCTTATACATCTTATATCCTTATAAATAAAACATAACCTTATACAATTTTTATAGTCTTATAAAAGTTGTGATGCTATGGCCGGCTCCTCTTTTATACGTACCCATCAACAAACTTACCCTGGTCCTTCCTAGGAAGAGCTGTCTGAACACCAGTACAATGCTAATGTGGCTATCACTGAAAGCCTAATAGACCTAGGGGGCCTAGGCTAGGCCTATATATATATTTTTTTAAATGCACTAGGCCTACAGTAAGTAGCCTTCAGAAATACAAGAATGTGTATACGTAATTATACAAAATACATGAAGGGCAATCAAACAAACTTATCATGGCCCTTGCTCTGAAAAGCTACCTGAACACCAGTACTATCCTTAAATGGAGGTTACAAAAACGAAGGCCTGATATAAAATGCACTTATATGTAATTAGCATGCAATACACTACACCTGGCGTACCTAACTACAATACAAAAATTGGTCGCGAGGGTAGCCATTTTCGTATATCTAACATGTAGCTGCCATGAGTCATAGCCAATCTGCTACAAAACAGACTTGGGGGCGGGGCTTAATCATCAAAAACGGACCTTTTTACTAAAAGTAGGGGCGGCAGCTCAGTGTTGTTTTAAGAAAGAAAAATCATTTAAACATCAAAATAAAGCAAATAAAAGCCATAAAATGTCATATACAGCTGGTAAAATTCTTATTAATACCTACCTGTAAACAACAAATGAAAGTTTAAAATGTTAATAAAATATATAATACATAGGACCCTATCTTAGACGATACCACTGTTGACAGACAATTCTATTCTATTCTCTTTCATAAAACATAAGTTTTGGAGCGTGTGCAAAAATGGGTTGTTTAAACTGGATTTCAGACCAAATTGGCCCGATTTGGACATAAATCGGTGAAAAAGTCATAGAATGAGATAAAATTCTCGAATAAAAAATAGTAACTTTTGTTGGCCTATATGATATATGCTTGCTCTGAAAATTCCAGAGAAAAAGAACTTTATATGAAGACGCTGAAAAATTTTTAAGAGAGGAGAGAGTCCCACTTACTGTTACAATATCTCTATACATGTAATGTATTGAGATAAAAATTAGCCAGGGAAGGGTTTTAGTGAACAAGAATAAACCAAATTTTCTGATCCATCAAAAAGAACTGGGATTAATATAAAGACAAAATAATGGGATGAAAAATAAAGAGAAATTCAGCTAAAGAGGGCACAATACCAAATAAGACAGTTGTGCTGACATTTACTATTCACAAGTTTATGAAACATTACAAAATAATATTTGTAATGTGTTTCAGTATGTACATATTACCTGTTTATGGCAAATACTTTCTAAAAAACATTGGCAAAAAAAAACTACTGTAACTGTGATTCAAAAGAAGACAAAACAAGAAACTGAATATGCATATATGTATATGCATATGCATATGAAAAAGCAACCTACAAAGCTTCTCTGCTCCTGATGATATGTCAAATATTTTCAGGGTGCTCTTGATGGATGCAGCAAGGACACTGGAAGCCGATGGATTGTAGGAAATGACCTCGACTGGGCCATCTTGTTGCGGCAGGCTCAGAGAGGCTGTTGATAAGCTCGTACTTAATCCTTCTTCTGGAATATCCCAGATACGAATCTGTCGAGCAGATGAAACGTTTCATACACTCTCGTCTCTGTCACAAACATGAGACAGCTACTAAGCTTAGAGATAAAAATGTTAAAAATAATAATCAACATTTTTTTATTTCTTATTATTTATATTTTTTTTTAAAACACATTCAATGCAACTACTTTCTTGTTAACAGGTTTTTTATCCTCACAGAGTGAAGAGAAATTACAAAAGACAGTAATGGTTTCAGGTTTTCAATCAATGTAACCGGCTTACCAATCCATCTTGTGAGCAAGTAGCTAACTGAAAATCATCAAATGGGTTGAAATCAAAATCTGTCACAAATTCTGAATGAGCTTGTAGCTGGGGAATGGACATATCCTTGCGACCTTTGGCATCGACAGGAAAGACGGCTAGGTTGCCTCCATCTGCAAAACAAGTATCAGTTTATAACATTTTCTCATTTTTTACATCCCAAATTCGTTCAAGCTGAAATTTGTGTTCATTATTCAGACCTTAACAGTTGCAGTTTCTTCAACAAAAGCTCCAAAGGAAGGAGGAAAAGAAAGAAGGCATAGAAAGGTATTTAACAATGGAGTGATTAATTGCTGCATATACTTTAAACCATTTATCTGTTTTCAACAGATTTTTTTTAATACTTTAAAATGATAAGCATCATTAATTTTATCATCCAACTTTCATTGAGACTGGGAGCATTTGGCCGAAAGTAGAGTTCATATTCTAATGAGAAAAAAAAACCAGCAAATTTTAACTAGCCGTGTGGTACATTGAATGTCCCAATAAAAACATATTATTTTAATGTAACTTAAAGTCTCAATGTGTGTTTGCTGATGAAACTTCCGAAGCAGATTAAATGTTTCTTATTCTAAATACACTCTAACCAGGTGGGTTTAATGGAGTAAAGCTGTCGCCATTGAAAGAAAATTTTTTATTTTGTTGCCCTTATGGCGCGATTGATTTACCGTAAAATCACTGCGACTGCCCATATCAGTATGTTCAGTACACAAATGTAACCTACATATAGCTCGTATCGTCCACTTTTTATACCCAATTTCACGGAGAAAACGTCTGAAAACACCTGTTTATTCCTTGCAATGGAAGGAAATGACACAATTTTGCAAGCTGAAAGAAAGATACTATTCAAATATGGACCTAACACAGGCTAGCACACAGGCGAATGATCGTAAATTAAACAGAGTGATTTTATTGGCCAATGACCTGTTGGGCGGGGCTTGCAAATTTGGATTGAATTTTGTAGAATCTACGAACTCTTTAAAAAATCTGGCGAATTTTATCCAGCTCAAAATGTTTATTAACAGATACTTCAATAAAAATAATGTTTATTAATATGAAAATTGCAGAGAATGGTGTCATTTTCAGTAAGCTTTTAGAGCAGTAAGCTGGAAAGGTCAAAATTAAAATTTGGCAAACAAGCATTGAGACTTTAATACTTTGAAAACTCTGTGTAAAACTGCTGGTAATACGGAAAAAACCAAACTTACTTCCAGATTCGACGTTAAAGGCCATAAGAGCGGCGCTTGCCTTGATATGGTTGCCATGGCTGAAGGGCAGAGAACCCACTCTGAGTCCTGTTATCCATGACTGTACAAAAAACAAACAAAAAAAAAAGGTGAAAGAGCTTCACAGAATGTAGATTTGAAACATAATTTTAAATTCATCTGTTTCTGTTTACCCAAGACTTTGCACATTTAATTCCTTATTAATAATATTGAGAACAATTTCAGCATATAAAAGATATGTTTTAGGTTTGCAATGAAAGAACAGTAATTTAACTTCCAACAGGATATGTATGTCTGTCTGTACCAATGGAGCCATGTTTTAATTACACAAACCTATTCCAAACTGAAACAAGGAACATGATCGGATGTACTCCTCTCTTTTTCTCATACTCATCAGTATAGCTGCTTATAGAACTGTGTGTTGTCTGTACTTCTACTTTCATTTTGTATATATCTTGTAACATAAATTTCACAACTTCAGTGTAAATCAATTGCCACAGAACAATCTAAAGACATATCAGTACTGAACATTGTGAATAGTTTGAAACTCTATTTTTATCAAAATGTTTTAATATGTACTCAGCACAAACAGAAACCAGAGCAAGACTAAAAAAGTTTCCTACAATCCCATTAATATTCCACAACTTCACAAATTCTCAACCAGGCCCTGACTTGGAAATCAAAACTATATTTAAGCAACATTAATTTAAATCATAATAAAAAAAATCATTTTCAGTTGAAGTAATGGTACAATCAAATAGCCAAGTACACTTGTGTTGAATAGCAAATATCGTGTCGTCTATTGGGATCCTCTGATTTTTAGCATATAAACATTATAGTTGGTTAAGTCCATAAATTAAAGTTAAACAAAAGCCATATTCCGTCTCTCTTAGAAAAAGAACTAGAAAGGTAAACCGTATATTTGAAATATCAAACAAAGTTTTACTTAATGAAATACATAGTTGTGATAATACAGATTGCACTGCCTTCATTTTCCAATAACTTCTAAATTATGAGCTAGACCTATGCAAGGTCAGAATGAAAATTAAGTTTGCTCTTACCTCCATATGAGGAACCTTTTCCTGAGCATTCCTGAACTTTGATACCTTGAACCGACTCATCCTGTCGAAAGGTTCTCCTGTTCAAGTTGACCAAAAGGGAAGACGTGCTATAGAGCAAAAAATTATCAAGCAATCTTGTGTCATTTATCTACATGTGCAATATGTTATTGGTAGACTATACAACTGCACTGCCTCTGTTGAACAATTAATGCTGTGCATTATTACTGTTATATTAAATTATGATTTTATGGTAAAAATGTGAAATTCTTTAAGTGAAAAGAAAAAAAACACAATAACAATGAATAAATATTAAAAGAGACACAAACCTAGTCATTTCTAAGCTAATCCTGCTGTATGCTGATAATGAAGAACGTATTAGAGAAATACAATGAAGCAAACGGTTTTCTTTTACGACAATGTGTGTTGAATTTCCTTCGCCAGCATGAGACAAGACAATTGGATGATGTCATTACAGCGCCCCTACCCCAATAGTGTTTGGCTTGTTAATGTTTCTCCTTAAAAGGCTCTATCCGAGTCTACTGTATGTGATGTTACTTTGTTTACTTATGTATAACTTGTGAGGGCTGCTGCTGAATAACCAACGTTTGTTTGCCAACATTGTCATTGATTACTATAGATTTCAAAAACAATACGATTTGTGGCTTTATCAATTGGCTGATGCTCTACACATGCGTTTGAGGGAGGGGTGTGTGGGTCCTTATTACAATCTCTCGTGAGATTGATATCTTACTCAGATTACAATTCTTAGGCCTAATTAACGAAATTAAGGATACTTTATAAATGAAAATCAGTTCTGGTCTGTCCAGCTGGGTTAAAGTTCAATACCCGGCCTGCTTGTTGCTTCTCATGCACAATCTCCAGTTCTTCGAAATGATGGTTCTGCTGCCTTCTTTTCTGTGTACGACCTCAAACAAAATTTGCAACGCCTCTTTTGTACTGCTTGGCTTTGCGACTTCCTGGATTGTTTCACTTTACTTGTTTGACCATTTCGGTGCAACATGTTTACGCTATTTTATTTGATTCAGCTCAAGGATAGTAAAACACACTGTGTGGATCTATGGTCATGTGCATTCCTCTCTGGCATAATTTGATAGTTTGATTCTAGTCAAAAACTTTGTAGACATCAAACTCAAAAACCGGTGTGAAGTTAGATACTTATTCCTCGTTCCTCGTTCGACGTTCTCTTTGCACTCTTTGGACCGGGCAAGACGCATTATGGTACCTTTCTACAATGTCCTTAGAGTTCATATGACCATGGAGGTTCTGTTTTTACCTCCATGATATGACCAATTGGTTAGGTGGTCTAAGGCCTGCTGGTTTTGATTAGGGCCTTAAGGGATTTTTTCAGGTCCCGTTACTTTCATGATGATTTAGTGGTCATTTAAATTGGTCAAACACTCTTTGGACGGTGCAAGACGCATTATGGTACTCTTCTACAATGTCCGTAGAGTTCATGTTACCCATCGGTTTGGTGATCCAATGCGTGCTTCATGGATTAGGGCTTGACCAATTTAAATGACCACGTTTGGACCGGGGAAGACGCATTATGTTAATTTTCTACATCGTCTTCAGAGTTCATATGACCCATTGATAAAACTTCATTATCTTTGGAAAAATACACTAAAATGTACTTTTTCGACAAAAAACCTTGATCATCTCGTACAGAGGCAAAAGGCTTTCCATAGTTGTATATCGAATCCATTATGAATAAGTAACATGTGTACTACAGTTACTTATTCGCGAATGTCGAACGAGGAACGCGGAATAAGTATCTAACTTCACACCGGTCGACTAAAGTATAAACACACAAGTACATACTGTATATAGCCATAGTGCCACAATCGGAGAAGGACGTACTGTAGATACTCAAATTACAAGTTCCAAAATAATGCAGAACAATTTGTGTAAATAGCATAAGATTGTTGTATCAATTGGATCTTCAGAAGCAATATAACCTAGAGTATACAGTGGTGGTGTCTCACGAAAATGTCAGGTAAACTTATTGCGCTGAAGATAAAAGTTAAACATAAACACCACACTAGAGTCTGACCCTTTAGTTAGAGATTCGGAGTACAAAGTAACACAGTCACAATCACAGTATAACACGGCTAAAAGCCTATGTTGACAGACCTAATGGTACGTGTTGACGGTGTTGTACAGTCATGTGATGTTGGTACTGCATCAAATTGTTTGGATTAATAGTACGACATCGCAGTCCAGTTTAAAGCATAACTCTAAAAATCTTATTCTAACGTTAGATCAATTGGCAAGAGTAAAATGTCATTGCCAGTGCAGGCCTAAGCTTGGTTTTGATATAATAATATTGTGGTTATTTGTTAAACTAGTCACTAGTCTATCTCAAATGAAAGTATGGTGATGTGGTGTTGCCATTCTCTGATCATTTCAATTTTATTCCTCATTTGGTTGCATGTCTAACAGTTGAGATTCCTCTGGATAAATGTGGTATATATAAATATAGATATATGTATAAAAACGCTATTCCATCGCATTGCAACTTAGAATTTCATGCACATTGAGTTCTTTTCACTGCTGCGATCATCATGTAACTTGTTGGCAACTCAATCAGAATTGTCTGATGATCGCCACAGTGAAAAGAACTCAATGTGTGCGTGAAACTCTGAGTTGCAACGCGATGGAATAGCGTGATTTTACATAAATCTATATAGCTCTGCACCAGTTGTATTGAGCACTATACTGCTATAACTGAATTCACATACTACGTATATATATTTATAATTAACAACAAGCTTTCCAGCTCCGCAGTTCATCAATCTTTCTAATCTAATCTATGGCATTGAATACTGTACTAGATGCCAAACAGTTATTACATAAAGAGATCAATTTGATGCCAAATTTAATGCTTTGACCAAAAGCTTTGTTTTGTTTACTTTTATTGTGTTCTTTTATCATTTATGTGTCACGTCATTCACTGTAACAATTCATATTTAATAGCAAATACCAGTCCACACAGACAGCCCAAGTGCTAACTGAGTTTTGTTTCATTTGCAGAAAGTCCATTGTTGCTTTAATGTGAATAGCAAGTGTGATCTGTAAAGATGCCAATCCTCTATTCGACTGTGGCGAGGAGTACGACGGTACTAGCCTGTCAAGCAAGCTGCAGGGGAAATTTTAGTGAAGTTGTTGAACAAGTTCTGATGAAAATAACTCCTGAGAATGCTAAATTGACATACTCAAATGAAAGCTATCTCTTTCATTACATCACAGATGATCGGATTGTCTATCTTTGCATAACAGATGATGTGAGTCTTGATTAATTTTTCTTGCTTTCTTAAGGATAGAGAGGTGTGGGGTGTCATTCTTCAAGAAAGTTGTTAATCTTGTATGAACTTGCTGTATGTCTTTGTTCATTCCCTTCCTGCTACCCATTCCCAAATAACCTCACTGCACCTTCACCCCAGTATATCCTATTTCATTTTAAACAACAATGCAGTTTCAAACCTTAGTGCCACTCAGCTGTTCTGCTAAGAAGCTCTGCATATATTTTAAATGTCAGACCTCAGTTGCTGACTTGTGTATGAATGTGCAGAAATGATATGTTCGGCCTACACATATAAGCATCATTTGTAAAAGTTCCTTTAGTGTAAAACGTTAGTTTCGTGTGTGTTGACTGTTGACCAACATGGAATGGACTTTGGTCATCCAAAAAATTTTATATATTTTGGAAGGATTGGATGATAGTTAACTAGAGCACCAATGGTGCAGAAGCTCATACCTTTTCGAGCTTAAAAATGTAGGGCCCACAAAACTTTATGGCCCATCAAATTTCAGGCCATTTTTCAGATTCCACCAATTTTGGGCCCATGAGGGATAACCCCCCCCCCCCTCCGTTAGCAGAATCCTGGCCACACCACTGGCTATAATTCCTATTTTTCCCCCTTTAAATCCTATTTTACCCACTCTCTCAAACAATACCACTGACCTACCCTATTAAACTTTCTCCCCTTTACCTGAGCAGACCTGAAGCACTCCTTGCCAAAATTTTGGCTGGCTGCCTACATACCTCAGGCTCAAAGACTTCTAAGAATCGGCAAGTGCTGATTGGCTATAGGGCTCTCATGCTTACAGTTCAACAGTTAATAACAACTCCCAGTCCTGCTTTAATTCCACTAACAGCCTCTGCAGAGCTTAACCACAAATGTAACAAACACTGCAGAGACTGGGAGACAAATTAAAGGAGCTTTGGCAAAAGGTGAAGGCTCAGATTTTTTTAAACAATGGGGATTAATTGTAATTAATTAACTTTTGACCAAAAATTATTAGGCATCACCTTATTCATACACAATCCAACAATCATCAGTTCAACTTTGAATATGATCCAGCAAAATCTTGAGGAGATTGAGATGTTTGAAAATATTACAAAGAATGACCCCCGATGACCCCCTAAATGACATTTGACCTCAATTTTCCGAACACCCATCGTAACCCTCATCCCGAGGAACGTTGTGACCAAGTTTCATGATAACTGGCCATACACTGTACGAACAGGAGCAATTTGAAAATATAGGGCCGCGGCCCGGGCCACAAAAGACCCCTAGTTGATCTTTGATCTCAAATTCATGAACACCCTGAAGGTAAAACTTCCATAGTACTATCGTGACAAACCCTCAACATTGTACCATGGAATCTGTAGGAGAAGAAGCATTTTGCGTATTTCCACAAAATGGCCCATTACGGCCCACAGGTGACCATTGACCCCAAATTTCGGACCATCTCTGATGGCCCTATACCCAATGGTCCTTGTGTCCAAGTTTCATGAAATTCCATCAAACACTGTGCGAGTGGGAGCGGTTTTACCAATTGTTGACGGATAGAGTGATAGAGTGATAGACGCCGCACTGTAACAATAGCTCACACCAGCATGCTGGTATGAGCTAAAAATCAAATCTGGAAGGGTAGTTTACAGTCCAAAGAAAAGCCAAACACTATGCTGATTTTTTCTTTCCTTCTACCTCTCGGTTTTATTTGTGTGTGTGTGTGCATGACAAGTTTGCATGAGGACCTACAAACCTGGTTTGCAAGGGGAGGGGGATAGGCAAGGGGAGGGGGATATGCAAGGGGAGGAGGATAGGCAAGGGGAGGGGGATAGGCAAGGGGAGGGGGATAGGGGAGGAAAGGTGGAGTGGTGAGTTTAGAGTTATATTAACTTGTGTAGTATGTTAAAATCTAGCATAAAATTTCTGTAAATACTTTTCCTTTGCAGTAAAGTATCATCATGCCATTGGGAAAACATGAATGAAAATGATCTAGTATGCTTGTTAATAGAAATTAATAAAAGATCAATGCAGAGTTTCGTATAAGTAAAAGATGCGTTTATACATATTTTGTCTAGCATTTGCTAGATAATCACAGTCAAAAGTTATGAAATACCCTACAAGTGTTAATATCATTTGTGGAAATTGCGTCACAGCGTTTGTGTCATAAAAATTAGGATTCCCAAATTGCACACGACATGATAGATGTAAGCCGTAGACTGTTGCCTAGTCACTCGTTCACTTGATATTATATTTTAAGTAGATTTGACAGGCTGAAAATTTTGTTAGTTCATAAATTTAGGATCAGATTATCCAACTAAGAGACAATTGTTTAGGACAATTAATTGTTTATTACAACTGACAAAGCAGGAAAATTTGCTCTTGTAGAATTTAATATGACCTTGAAATTGTTTAGATCTTGTCGTAATTACCCCACTGGAATCAGCACGAAGATGTACATACCTTCCTGATTGTTAATTATTGACCATTTTGAGTGACAGCACAGAATGTTCTTAGTAGTTTGTGTAATCATCGATGAATATCAACAGAACATTATCTTTTTTTTTATCCTCTAGGAATTTGAAAGATCAAGAGCATTTGCATTTCTCTCAGAGGTGAAGAGAAGGTCAGTATTGGCGCCTGTTGTTTTCACCAGTAAATCATTTCATTAAGTGTTCCCAAAATTTAGTTGCATAAATGGCAGGTTATTTGAAAGCCAAAGTCACTCTAAAGAATGTTGATGAACTGTGCTTAAAATCACACCTCCTTGGAATCATGTACGTTCAGAACTTTGAAACAGAAGTGTAAACATTGACAGATGAGAATGTGCACCACCATCTGACAACCTTCTTGAATATTGAAAGAGGTAATGGCACTCCATTCAACATCATTACTCTAAATTCATCATGAAGGTTTTCAAAACCAATTTTAAAAGAGCAGAACTTTATCCCATTACCTAATCTACAACCCAGAAATACTGAATCCACGGATATCACCCATCAGTAATTTAATCCCATTACCCAATCTACAACCCAGAAAAACTTAATCCACAGATATCACCCATCAATAATTTAATCCCATTACCCAATCTACAACCCGGAAATACTGAATCCACATTTATCACCCATCAATAATGTAATCCCATTACCCAATCTACAACCCAGAAAATCTGAATCCACAGATATCACCCATCAGTAATTTAATCCCATTACCCAATCTTCAAACCAGTAATACTGAATCCACAGATATCACCTATCAGTAAAGTTTCAGACTGGAAAGTATTACCACCAAGTTTGAAGCCTTTGCATTTACAGTTTTGGAGTATAGTCTTAATTGTGACACACTTTCATGGTATAGAATTGACCTCTGACCTCCATTGTTCATAGCCTCAAGTGGATTGACTGTCTTTCTCCACTAGTTTTGTCAAACTTTGAAGAGTGAAGTGCAGAATATGTTCTCGTTTGATAACTCGTTGTTTGCGATGTCTCCTTAATAGTGTAAATCCTGTCGCAAAATGCAACCCAATTGTGTTACATAGAACGTCTGTGGTATTTAACCCTCTCTGTGTATGAAAGAGAAGGTGACGACTTAATGAAAACACTTTCACTAATGACTGTTATATGTCAACAACATTCAGAAGGGTAATACCTTTGCAATGATCAAGTTAAATCTGGTATGATGTTCTGGTACTTCAGGACACAGTTTCCTCAGTTGTCAATCAGGTGATCCCATATAAAGTATACATACATACATACACACATACATACATACTTTTATAAAGCGCAAACTCCATATGGTCAATGCGCTAAAATTTACAAGAAAAATAATACCAACAAAATGTACAGTTAATTAAACTGGTAAGTCTTAAGTTGTTTTTTGAACAGTGCAACAGAGTTAGAATTACGTATGTATGAGAGGGAAGAGAGTTCCACAACACAGGACCTGCACTGGAAAAGGCGCCCTCACCCACCCGTTTCTTAGAAGATGACGTAAGAAGCAGGGTCCCATCCATTGCAGACCTGGTAACAGGACCAGATAATGGTGCGGTTTTCCACTGAAGCATGTTAGAGAGATAAGCCGGGGCTGCATGATTCATACATTTATATACACATAAAGATATAATTTAAAAGTATAAAATATTTATAAGCCAGCTGGCTTTCCGGTTTTACCTCCAGGTTTACCTCCACCTATGGATCTAGAGTACACACCGCATTGCCTTTTGCCATGAACAGCGAATTTTCTCGTGTCTTAGAAATACAGATGGTGAGTTGTCCCTTTTTTGGCATTCATTGTATATCTGCAATTTATATGTTATTGTACAGTCTCTTGTTCAACTCCAACGATCATTTGCTTTTCTTTACTCGTTGTGTTGCTTTTTCTTTGCCAGAAACATTTTGGTGAAAGCAAAGCCACAGGATCTACCATAGATGCCATACAGAATGATCTCGATGATCTAAACAGAATCATGGTGAAAAATATTGGTAATTGGACTATTACTTCCCCCTTCACTAACCCAGTAGTACTCAATTCATTCATTCATGTCGGTGACGAACTAAAAACAATACTTATTCCGTAAAGAATTCATGTTAATTACTTCAGTTAAAGGGATAGATAGTGACTAGCAGACTTCTTTCTTTATAGTTCACTCCATTACAAAGATTTACTTAAAAAGTAACAATAAAGTTGTTAAAATTTATAAAAAAATTGTTCAAAAGTATTGTATTCACATACAGAAATTCAGATATGTTTTTGTATGATTATTTAACTATTCACTGTCTGCAACTATCTTCACAAATATTGGTAACACTTTTTTCAAAGGTATCGAAAATTAAAACCCTCGGTAAATAATTTTTCCTCCAGAACAAATCACCAATCGTGGAGAGAAACTCGAACTATTGATAGATAAAACTGAGGATTTAGCAGAGAGTGTAAGTTTTACTCATATATATTCTTACTTTGCATCAGTTAGACCATCCATCTGTTTATAACTCAAACACAGTAAATAATGAATAATTTATTACTGTAGGTATATATGAATATACTGTTTAATATTAAACCTGTACATAAGCACAGCTTCGGTATATATATATATATATATATATATATATATATATATATATATATATATATATATATATATATATATATATATATATATATATATATATATATATATATATATATATATATATATATATATATATATATATATATATATATATATATATATATATATATATATGCCAAATCATGTTGGTGTGTGTCTGCATGCACATGTGACTATGTAACTATGTATGTGAGGAAATACCTCACCATGAACAGCAGACATGGTATATTTAAGCTTGTCAGTGAGTTCTAAGTAGAAAGTTGTCCTTGTTGGTGAAGGTTGGGAGTCAGACTAGTGTCAAGTACAGTGTTCACTAGTACAGTTAAATGCAGGGGAGGGGGTCCCTTTGGTGTAACTGCAGGGTTTCACAGTAACTAATCCTTTTCAGGTAAGTGTAAAGTCTGAATAACCTATACAAGTTAGTAACACACCACCTGCAAAGGAAGAAATTGAGGGGAAAGTTATGTTTACCAATTTTGCAACTGTTTTTAAGGAAAGACTAGAACAGGAATATGGAAGGGTCTTCCTAGCTTAAAGCTGTATTATGTGTTGAATCTATTGTTAATGGAAATGCCTAAATAATTCAACATAAAATAACACATTAACGGTTTAAAAATGAAAATATAAAACATTACCATTAATTAACATTTTGGAAGTTTTCTATATTGGAGTAATCAGTTAGTAACTATTTAATAGCAAAAATTAGGATCGGCCAACTGGCCGTAACCATATATAAATTTTTCAGTTATATTGAAAGGTATGTAAACAAGAATGTTTCAATATTTAAGTTGGTTTACTGAAAATGATTCCAGTCATTATCCCAAGTGCAGCTTTCTAATGAGTTTTACATCTAAATGTCTAATGTAATTTTCATATTTTGTTCCTTTGTGCAGTCTGTCACATTCCAAAAGAGCAGTAGGACTTTGGCGAGGTCAATGTTTATGAAGAACCTAAAACTAATCATACTTATGATTGTTATTGTTGCTGTGAGTATATTTTCAACTCTATTTCACTTTATTGTACTACCCTGGTTACTACTTGCACACTCTGCATTGTGCCAATGGCAAGCTAAGAGTATGATTGGTCAGTTTTACATAAAAAGTTGCTTTGAAGGGCAGAAATATTGGCAATGTGTGTTGAAAGCTACATGATTGTTGTCCCTCACTTTAATGTAAATTATTTTGACTTTTTGCTAAAACCTTGCTTGTATGCTGTGATGTCATGGTGATAGATGTACGTCAAAAATATAATTTCCTATGATCATCTTGTCGTTTTATCCTTGAAATGTGATGCATTTGGAATGCTTGCTTAGTGGTCAATATTCTTCTGTTTTAGAATTTCTTTAAAATGAAATTTTGTTGTAGAAAGTTTTTTTTGCTCAGTTGATAAAATGATTTACAGGAAACTTGATATAAAGAAGAACGAAAATATTTTCAGCCGAATTGGTGTGATGCTATCATTGACTCTATGTTATCAGATTACCAGATTATCAAAACTGGAAATTTTAACATCTTAGCAGCCATACAAAATTCTTTAAAGATGTGGTTGTGTCCTAGATAGTGCAGGAAATTTCCAGCAAATTCATTTAAGATTGAATCTGTAGTAGCCACTGGAATATCCCTTCAAGTAATTATCATTAAGTACCACAAGCAAGAAGATTTTCAAACTATTGATGATGTAACTGCTGCTTAATCTGCCAAAGATAGATGGGGGGGGGGTGGGGGTGGGTAGGGGAGGTGATGTGGTTGTGTCCTAGATAGTGCAGGAAATTTCCAGCAAATTCATTAAGATTGAATCTGTAGTAGCCACTGGAATATCCCTTCAAGTAATTATCATAAAGTACCAAAAAGCAAGAAGATTTTCAAACTATTGATGATGTAACTGCTGCTTTATCTGCCAAAGATAGATGGGGGTAGGGGGATGGGGGAGGGTAGGGGAGGTGATGGTTGGGAATTGCAGTCTGTTTTAGTGTTGGAAATTAACCATTAACTACAACAACTATCTTTCAGGTGATTCTGTTTTTCATCATCGCTTTTGCCTGTGGTGGATTAACCTTCAAGGAATGCGGACGTTAGCCATGTTGAATTAATTTCAATAGTGTTCGGTGATATCGATGGATCAGGATACCCTGGCTAGATCTTCTGGCAGCTGTAGATCACATGGGACTACATCTTGTTACTTTGGGATTATTGATACACATTTTTACGATACAAAGAGTTTTTAATTTGATGATAACCATTATAACTTTGGAGGGATAATCAGGATAATCTTTGGAGGGATAACCAGGATAATCTCAAATCAAACTTTGGAAGGATAATCAGGATTATAACTTTGGAGGGATAATCAGGATAACTTTGATAAACTTTTGCAAATTTCGCTGGATAAGTCTTCATTCAAGCAGAGAGTTGATATGAATTAGGTATAAATTGATATCAAACATTATTATGAAATCTGTCAATAAATGGGAGACAGAAAAGTGCATAGTGTGCAAGAAATGCATCAAAGCATACAGCAATTTAGAAAGAAATTGTGAATTTTATACTTAACCTCTCCAATGACCAAACCTGCTTCCCACTCCTCCCAGCCACCACATTATCTGTTGTACTCTTGATGTGTACTCTCCAGGCACTGGCAGTTGTTAATGGAATCTTCATATTGGGTCTAACAATGGGTCCACCACATTATCTGTTGTAATCTTGATGTGTACTCTCCAGGCACTCTCAATTGTTAAAGGAATCTTCATGTTGGGTCTAACAATTGGTGTGTGAAATAAGATTCAAATGAAGTACAGTAAAAGGTATCTTTTTATTAAGAGGGACCCAGAAATAAGGGCTATTAGAGCTTGACAAGTGTATTGCCATGCATGATTCAACCCTGAAAACTGAATGATCATTTAGCTATTAAAATTCATACATTTCAGATACCTTGATTATGGGCCAATTTTCCTCAGAAATACATGTTTTCTTTTGAAACTGGGGGTCTTTACATCTTCCATTTTGTTTTGCTCGATATAAATCAAACTGTATTTACTCTTTGCCTTTCCAGTCCTACATTTATTTTAAACTAGTTGCTTCACTTTCATTAATTTTGTATTTTTATTGTTTTATAAAACATTAGACTATATGCATTGCTTGTAAGGCAGTACATCCTATGCGAGATTGTGTATTATCTTCAACTACTGATACCATTATGTTAATTTGTTGAAGGACTAAGGGTTATGAGCTAGTGGTATAAACTTGTAGTAGTCTGTATACAACAATGTGATGTGTATGAAATTGTGTTAATTGACTAAGGGTTATGAGCTAGTGGTATAAACTTGTTGGTTTGTATACAACAATGTGATGTGTATGAAATTATGTTAATGGACTAAGGGTTATGAGCTAGTGGTATAAACTTGTAGTAGTCTGTAAACTGTATACAACAATGTGATGTGTATGAAATTATGTTAATGGGCTAAGGGTTATGAGCTAGTGGTATAAACTTGTTGGTTTGTATACAACAATGTGATGTGTATGAAATTATGTTAATGGGACTTAGGGTTATGAGCTAGTGGTATAAACTTGTAGTAGTCTGTATACAACAATGTGATGTGTATGAAATTGCGTTAATGGGCTAAGGGTTATGAGCTAGTGGTATAAACTTGTTGGTTTGTATACAACAATGTGATGTGTATGAAATTATGTTAATGGGCTAAGGGTTATGAGCTAGTGGTTTGTATACAACAATGTGATGTGTGTGAAATTATGTTAATGGGCTAAGGGTTATGAGCTAGTGGTATAAACTTGTTGGTTTGTATACAATGTGATGTGTATGAAATTATGTTAATGGACTAAGGGTTATGAGCTAGTGGTATAAACTTTGTACATTGTCTGTACATTTTTGTACTTTGTACATTATCTGTATACAACAATGTCATGTGTATTGAAATGTTACATCACAGTCAATCATGCAGAGTGCTACCAGGAAACGGAGAAAGCAAAATGGGGCAATACATCATCTTGAGCCTTGACCTGACTTATTATATGCTGTGTCATGAGTGATAGTTGCCTTGAAATATTAACTACCAGTACTAGGTTAATTTTGAATTATTCCAGTTTTAACTTTGAATCAACTAGGATAAAAGCTTTGGGCATCATGAGGACTTGGTGATGGTGAGAGGAATGAGAGGGTTGCAAGCTGGACAAGTCTTTAAAAGTATTCAGCTTTGGTGATGTTTCAGTTAACTAGAGCTAAGTGTCATTATTTAGAACATAGTTTTAAGTTCTTGCAGTTACAGATTTCTAACTTGAAATGTATATGAATTTACACATTGTGTACTAATATTTGGTTTAAGATATTATCTAAATAAATTGACTACTTTTCTTTCATTTTTATTTTGAGTATTAGCATTTTTATTACTTTTATTGTCTCTATTATTAACAATACCTTTGATAGAAACACCCCCCCCCCCCCGAAGGAACCCCTCAAAGAACAATAAACAAAACAAAACACAAGATACATGTATTGGGTTAAATTAGGAGTTAATGATATTGCTTCAGAAAAGGATACAAACATATGCTACAGTTACAAAATGAAGTAGGATTGATCAAGTATATTACTAGTTGCAAATAAATGTTCTTTATTTGCAATATCTGAACATGACAAAATTTAAGCTTATCTTCACAGCAAAGACTGCTATGAAGACATAAGCAAGACAGCACCAATTTGAAGTCACTAACAGCTAACATTTGGAAGAGAAATACGACCTTACTGTAAAGATGTGAACTTATAAACCATACGTGGAAGACTGTTAGAGCTCCATAATAAGCCCACATTGTACTGGATCCTAATGTCAGTGAACAGTAACAAGTCTATTCCTGGGATTTACTGGTAGAGCTACAAGAATAAGCCCTCATTGTACTGGATCCTAATGTCAGTGAACAGTAACACGTCTATTCCCGGGATTTACTGGTAGAGCTCCAAGAATAAGCCCACATTGTACTGGATCCCATTGTCAGAGAACAGTAACGTCTATTCCTGGGATTTACTGGTAGAGCTACAAGAATAAGCCCTCATTGTACTGGATCCTAATATCAGTGAACAGTAACAAGTCTATTCCTGGGATTTTCAGTCTGGAAAGATATTACAGATCTCCTTAAATTGCTCACCTGAGCTCTATATTAAACAGTTCCATGAATTTTGCATATAAACAGGAGACAAGATTCCAAAGTAAACAAATACTTTGATTAGATATAACTAGACCAGTGCTGTTGCAAGAATACACCAAATTTGCATTTAATACAGATAATAGCTACTAGTTACAAATGTCCACTGAAGCAGGAAAACATAATCAAAATGTCTATTGAAAGGTAGCCAAACAGTGATTAGAGGAGAGAGAGTCTTCAATATGTTTGCTTGATCCACTACCTTGTTTCACATGCTTTTAATTCTATCTCTTCATTTATATCAATGAGGGCTACAGATTTTAAGGATGATACTGGAGTGCAATGATAGTACTGTTACTGCCCAATTGCTACCACATGGTCTGAGATATCAATAACTCACATGATCAAGTTTCTTCTTACCATGGTAACCAATCCAGAAACCTTACTCTCTTTGGATCAGTGTTCAATGTCAGTTTAAACTTCATTGCCAATATCATTACCAAATGAGAGACTTAAGAGTCCGATGTAATTACATCCCTTCCTTACTTGATATTGGATAGAAACACAGCAAGTTGAACACTTGGGTAAGAAGACAGATTCCTGAAATTGTTTGAAGATGGTAACAGTAAAATTCTAGGAGGTTGGCAAGTAAATCACTTAAAACTTAACTGTTTGTCTCAAGGGCCTCCGGCTGATACCAACCTTGTTGGTAAAGGAAGGCATTGTGATACTGGATCTTTCATTTCTGGGACTATACTAGATAATTTTTGGAGAGGAGGGGGGGACAACCCAGAGCTCCCAACTGACCCGCAATTCGCGGTTGGACCCGCATTCTAACACCCAAACCTGCGCAAGCGTCCGAAAAACCCGCATTGTAATTGTCAAGTATACATAAAAAAAATTGCATCAAATTTTGACTTAGCAACCATCATTTCTTTAGCATTTAGCATAATAGAGTATAAAACCTCCTTTACAGCATCATTTGAACCTCAAATTAGCCTATATTTCTTTTCATTGGGGCGAGCAGCGAACAATTTCATGCCACGGGAAAGAATGAACAAAGCCTTTCTAAGTGCCACCATTTTACATGTAGGCATCACCAGGATTCCCCAAAAAATCAAAAGGGGAGGGGGACACCCCTCCCCTTATAGTGTCCCCCTCCCCTTATACCCCTCCCCCAGGACGGCGATTCGTGGCATGGACCAGCATTTGCCTTCTCAAGAGTTGGGAGCTATGCAACCTCTTAAACCAGGACATTTTCTTTCCTTTTTTAGCAGACACTAATTGTTTTTAATACTAGGAGATAAGAAAAAACTAACAATATCATATAGGTTACCTATAAAACACCTCAAGTTATCCACTAGTTTGACCAGTAGCAACTATTTACAAGAGGTTATGAAAGAAAAAGAAAAAGAAAGAAAAAAACTTCTATTTGGCATGAACAAAATACAAAAAAAAACAAAATAAATTATAGTCTTGTAAGCTAGGAAACTAAATAAACTAACTATATTTAATACTAACAGATTCTGCAAGAGATTTAATTATGTTAATTTTAAGCTGACAAACATAATATTCTGAATAAAGAAATGTTGTCTTCATGCATAGGCATAATAAAGTTAATGAATATTTACAAATGATGGTAAAACTCAAACCACCTTTCTGGTTGTACAGATAATCAAATCTGCATTCTTGTAACCTCCCAAAGATAGTCAATATTTCTGATCAAGCTGATAACACACCCTCCTCATAAGTCTGTTTCATATGGTGAAAATAGATAATCATTTTGCATACACAAACACTATTTACAGAATGATTTGTTCATTATTTAAAAAAACCATTAAATAAATCACACTTCTAACTTTTCAAAATATAACTGTATATTCTGAAAAATTGAATCTGTATAATAACCTCTATCACTTCTTTTTCTTACTTCAGGAGTAAATAGCCTGGATGAACAAATGCCAATATTCTCAACTTTAAATGATCAGCAGAGTAATGTCACTACAAATCTTGATGGGTTTGAAGTTTTGAGAAAACTTAAAATTCTGAAAAGCTATAAAACTGACACAATTTTTGTAAATGGTGCTTTATGAACTTGTAACAAAAGGTTGTGGTCTGTTGGGAAATTAATTCCTTGCTATACCATTCTATTTCATTTCTTCATGGCAAAATGCACTTATTAGACCAAAATACAAATTAATTATGCAAAGGTATTATGTAGAAGGGAAACCTTATTTAAGTATGAAGTTATAACATAAAGCAGCTAGTGTTAATGTAGCCTAACATAATAACTACATATGTAATAAAACCTATGTATTGTGAATGCATAATAAATACAAACTCATATGTTTCAATGAACAGTTTGCAAAAATTGTGGCCCACTTACCAACGTATCGAACAGGAAGTTCACAAAATGAATATTTCAGACATAAACATTGGACACATGCACAGGCAATTGTATTGACCTTTCCATTCAGGGTTGTACATTGGGCTTCATATTTCATGCAGTCACTATACCTTTCACCATTACATGTGTCTGTCCCAAATTAGCACATTTTAAGGTTTCTCTCAGAAAAAATTGTTTCTGTAGCTGAGCGAGCCATTCAATACAGGATACGTTATCAAATACCCTTGAGTTATTACTTGCTTTGCTGGCAGAATCCACGAATATAATGAGTTCAGTCAAAGTACTTCACTGTGAAGGCCCTACATGGTTCTTCAATATCACATACTCAGGTCAAAACTTTTGCTTGCCCAGGCGCCCAGTTAATGTTTGAAAAATAACTGTACTTCATTAGGTTAACAAAGTGATGTTGACGTTTGGATATTTCATTCCTAGGTCTATACAATAGGCAAAAAAGTTATATTGCCCCTATTGTTTGATTACTTGGAACATATTAGTGCCAAAAAAGACCTAAGAGATGGGTACTGGTTTGACTGTGTTGATAATGGAATTAATAATGCGGCTTTAACACTAGAAAGCCATCAATTTTATTACTTGCAGACATCTGTGGTTGAAATGTATAAAGTAATGGGTAGTGCATCAAAATTAATGAATTGCTAATAACACACACTCCATTTTTAGCTCTTTACAAGAGGTAGACAATAATAACTGGTCTGGAAGGCAGTTGTTTTACAATGCTAAGCAACCACATATTCATGTGGTCAAAGTCAAAAGGCTTCCTTTTTAAAATGAATACCCAATTTACTAGAACTTTTGGCTACAAAGGCTGTTCAAGTTCTTGAAAATATCAATAAATCTTGCAATGCATGGTTAGGTGTCTGCAGAATGAGTTCATGGAATACCATACCCCATCACTGATTGTACCTATCAACATTACCAAAGTCCAGCTCAATAATTAATACCAGTATGTTACTCTAACACCACTCTAACACCAATATGCCATGAATAGCACCTAGCATGGTGAGATGTTACAAAGGTGCTTCCACCCCAACTTACTGCATAAATTACCTCATGCAAGTAGACATTCAATGCGAATTAACCAAGCTTTTGATTCATGTTAATATAGGGTAATATTTTAAGGAACAGTTAAAGGATACAATGTGAAGGTTTCAAGTAAATTTGATAACAAAAATAATTCTTCAATTTTCTCACATTGTAGTAGTTGATTTGTAAATAAAGCAGCCACTACTAAGAGACCCTAATGGTAGTAAAGCCATGAAACTATAAGACATCTACTATCACACTGATGAAGGACACTTGTGATCTAAAAAGAAACTTAGTATTTGAATAAACAGACCAAAAAAGTAAACAGACAAACTATGTTGTTTGCTGTGAGGAAATACTGGCAAGATAAAATGTAGACTTTGTTATGGATTTGATGAAATGAATTATAGCATAAGCATATTCTAATCTAGAATTAATATACAAATGTATGCAATCCAATACATTGATTATTGATGTTAGTAATTGCCCTGACTTACCTAACACTAAACTGGATCTTGAATCACTATACTGTCATAGACATTCACACCCATGTATGCATTCCAATTAATTCACTCTTGCTGTTAACCTTTGCTGATTGCCATCCAGGACTGAAAGATTAACAGTGTCCCGATCATTTGAAATAAGCATCCTGGATGTAATCAGATTCATTCACACTTTCTGTACAGGTAACCTTAGTGGAATACCCCAGTGGCGTAGGAAGGTACTTTTGAGTGGGGGGGCTGAAGACTGATGGCCGGCCTGGGGGAGGGGTCTAAGGGAATGAGTGTCCCCCTCCCCTTTTGAATTTTTTTTGCATTTCCAGGTGGCCTCAGATGCAATTTGGTGCAATATAGCACACTTCAACACCCATTCCATTTTGTAAATAATTTTGCAATTTCACCTGGCCTTAGATGCAATTTGGTGCTCCAAATGAGATTTTTTTCTCATTTGGAAATGAAAAAGGGGTTTTCTGACTTGCGGAGCGGGGGGCGGAATGATACTTCCGCTCCCCCATATTTTTCACTTGGGGGCTGGCGCCCCCAGCCCTCCCCCCCCCCCGGTTCCTACGCCCTTGGAATACCCTACTGAATGGACCAGCCATGCAGTCCAACTTACTCCTACTCTATATATGTTGGTAGGTTATCTCACTTGTCTGCAGCACTACATTCTAAATCAGCCATAATCTACAGTCTGTATCAATCAGATGATAATCAGAGTATAGCAACATTATTTTCACTGTCTGTCTATCTTTGTTAATAACTTAATCTTTATTCTAACTGCTAGGAATCTGTAAGTTTATCAAAGTAATAGCACGGTCAGAAGAGCAGTGAGTTACATAAAACTGGTTAATTGAGAATGTTGTATCAAAAATGGTAAAAAAACAAAACCGTCACAACTTTGCACTCGTAGGAAGGATAAAATCCAGAATAAATTTCATCTCCCAAATACTGCAAAATGTAGAGTATTAGTAAGACTACTACTTAATCTGATTTTTATTTTGTTTATAAAATAAATTGCACTTAGCTAATGCAAGAGTTGTCGGAGAATTAAGGCTTCAAAGATTTTACACTCGCATCTTTTCCATAATTGGCAGAAGCATATCAAAGCGAGGGCGCTTTGCTGGGTCTTCGTTCATACAGATCTTGATGAGCTTAGCTATGTGTGGAGAAACACCAGGTGGGATTTCCACTCTTAAACCTTCGCCTACAATCTGTGAAACAATGAGAAAATAAAGGAAAAAATATATTATGTAAGTATGTATGTATGTATGGAAGACTAACCAATCTTACACTAGTCAAAGGAAATAATCACAAATGTAACAAAAGTTTAAACCAGAATGCAAAATGCATTGAGGTTTCGATAAACTTCATTACACTAGACCAGAAATAGCTCTTTATAATATAATTATCCTGAACCATTATTTTGATGTACAATTAAATTATGACATGATAAAACCCAGGTCAGTCTACTGTACATGGCAATTAACACCTTAACCAAAAACAGTAGGGGTCTTGTACATACCAAGTATGACAAGTATCCATGATTCCTACCTTGAGACATCATGTTTAAAGTTCTTCAAAGTTTGACCTCTGGTGACCTCAAATGAACTTTGACCTACAGCACCACCAACAGGCTTCTTGTAATCAATATGGCAAATCCGTATACCATGTAAGAGAAGTATCCATGATTTCTACCAAATGGTTTCAAAGCTTGACCGCTGGTCACCCAGAAGACCTTAGAAGTCCACCGAAAGCCAAGGACTTTTCTATTTAATATAACACATCCACATACCAAGTTCGAAAAGTATCCATGCTTCCTAACTCAAGATATCGCGTTTAAACGTTTTGACCTACATTAAAATAACAGAGTTCTTTTACTCAATATTTATAACACATCCACATGATAATGATTATGAAAGGTATCCATGCTTCCTGCCTTGAGATATGTCGTTTCCAAAGGTTAGAGTGTTTGACCTCTGGTGACCTCAGAAGACCTTTGACCTCCACCAAAAACAATAGGGGTCTTCTACTCAATATGGCACATACACATGCCAAGTATAAAATGTAACCATGCTTCCTTACTTGAGATATGTTTTTAAGGATTTAAGCTTTTGAACTCTGGTGACCTCAGATGACCTTCGACATCCACCAAAAACAATATAGTTCATCTTTTGGATGGACCTCAAAATTCGGAACTTTGTAGGAAATATAGCCTGGATTCTACTCTATCTTGACTGCCTGCAGAACAACCAACTTCATTTGGGTTGACCCAATGGCCTTGTATTTATTTTACCCTGTGTGCTTTTATATTCTATAAGGATTTGTGCGTATGTGTTTGTATGAATGGAAAGTGGCCAGCGGTGAGCAACAAACCTGTAGGTCAAATCATTCCTTCAGTTTTCATTAAAAAGACCCCGCCTTATCAATCCCCTCCTACCCATGTTAGAATAACCTTATCAATATTCATATTTCACATATTGGACTCTTCAGTTATATATGAGTCTCTCTGTTAAAATCTATTATTCGAATACAATCTTCACTAAAGTGTAACTTAGCCAGCTACACACTGTTTCCTTGTGTTATTGTTATTTCATACTGATGGGACACTAGTACTAAATACCTCCAGTCAAACCCAAAGGGTGGAACATCCCTTACACATATACATACACATACACTCGCACACACAATGACTGCATAGGTTTCTCTTGTCATGGAAACTAAAAACTATATTTTTTCTTTCATGGTAGTGGGTGTTTACATTCTAGATAAGGAAATTATATTGGATTTAATAGCTGACCACCTTACTATCACATGTAGGCCGTATTGTATGGGCATCTCTAAAGGAAAGAACATTTTCAAGAACAAAGGAATGCCTTTCCTTTGCATAGATCGTTCACAATCAAGACAATTTCCCATGGATATTTTTGGGTGTGAATGTGGATAATTGGGTATTCGGGCTTCTACAAGCATTTATATACGGTCTCCACTTACACCCATAGTCACCACAGAAAAACAGTTACAACTTCCTGATGTCACCTTTGACCTACCTTCATACCAATTTCCATTGGTGACAAACCAGCAAAAGGAACTTCCCTTGTAGCTATCTCCCACAGGAGAACTGCAAAACTCCACATATCTGCACCACGGACATTCATATCATCCTGCCCTCGTTGCAACGCTGTTCGAAAAAAAAAACAATAGAATATCGGCAAAATGTTAAAGTGATGTTCTGGTGTCTGAAGTCCATTGCTTAACAAAATTCCTGGGAAGAAAAATTTGCTTAAACTTTGATGAAAGCATCTGGCCACAACAGAATTGATCACAGCATTTGAGTTGAAAATATATTTTTCTTTTCTAATGTACTGAATTTACTTAAATAGAAGTCACATACTGATGATTTTCTACCTGAAGCACTGAGCAGACAATTCCAACCTATATCACATTTCAAAGCTTAATCAACAAAACTATTAAGATAGGAAAGTATTAAAAGGTTTGAATAACATCTGTCATGATGACATCACAGGCCACCTACTACCATCCACACCCTGGAGTAACAAGGAGGGTTTATCTGGTGGAAATAGTTTACCTTCAGACAACCATTTCTAGAGGTACTGACCTACTAGTAAGGTTTTCAACTTACAGTGCAGAATATTTGATATGTGACATATGGTCTGCCACCAGAATATCCCTGTATAACAAACCTACACCATACAAAGCAATTCAGTATAGAATAGTAGGCACCAATGGGACAATGTTGCAATTTAATGTTTGAACCTTACATATGATAAATAGCTAACAATATTCTTCAACAAATCTACTATATATATGAAACTTTATTTACATCAATAGTAAGGGCATCCACAAACAATATGCAAAATCACATTGTAACATTTTGTTACCTACCCTCTGGTGCCATCCAGGCAGGATAAAACATTTTGCCTCTGTTTTGAAAAGAGAATCTTGTATCAGCCATGCTGATCTTGGCAGTAAGATCATCCTCAATCTAAAATTAAGAACAGAAAGATTTCCATTAAATGAGAAAAAAAAGGTCAAAATTCCAGATGATCTCAGACCTACATTTCTGTTCAAAACAAACTGTTTTCTCAATCCCAATACTACAATGCATGTCCAGAACATGACAGCAACCTCATGGTCAAGGTTAACTTCAGTATGTCTGCACACGAATTAACCAACATTCTAATGCAGAGTACATCACTAAATTTTGAGGAGAATGCTATTCTTTGATATTTTTATGGACATGTTACTCACATTTGCCAACTCTCATTCCATATTTCCTATTAATTTCAATCAAATTTCAAGCATGAAAGCTAGGTGTTGCTTTCATGCAGGAGACATCAATCAATAAAATCACCTTTGAGGCAAATCATTTGTAACACACAAATCACTTTCATAGTGTGTAAGCTCCACCCACTTTTAACTAATATTAATCTGCAATGTGAATACATCTGAACATATCAAGAAGGGTAAGAATGTTCCATCCTTGTTTGATTTAAGACACAAATTTACCTTGTAACATTCAAGAAATTATACAGATTGCTATGGAAAACTGTCTCTATAAAGTACCTCATTTGCATATTATGCAAATTAGGCAACAATACGTCATTTTCTTTATTAAATGCAAGAAATAATGGAGTATATGAAACCAAATTTCACATATCAGTAACAAAACTGAAACATCTGACTGTAAAGCAATAATACAACCTACAAAAAAAACCTATTTCTAAATAAGTACCTCCTTCTTGATACAACTTTTGAAACGAGTACCTTATTTGTTTATATGATGAAGACGACAAATTTCAACTTTTATCGTCTTTACCATGGGGAGCATGATTATTCAATGATCGTAAAGTGAGCGTAGTCCTGCTGACACCAATAAAACACACTAATGCATCGCCAGGTAGCTTAGGCAACCTGGGTCAGGTGCAATTTTTGATTCCCCATTTTTGGGGGAATGTCAGAAGTAAGCAAGAGACATTTTAGGAATTATCCATTTATAAGGTCAAAATAACATGCTATCTTAGGGCTTTAGTTTTTATCATACTTTCCAAAAACTTGGAAAAAGCACCCCACACTATCCTTCATTCATACTCAACGTACGATATTAGATTAACATGTTTGCGTGGATTAAACCAGAAATACGTACACAAACAGAAATTGGGGATTTTCCACTATTCAATGATATTGGAATAGGGCAACCCTTCATGTTCAAAAGTTCACAATGAAAAGTTTTCAACTATCAACAAGTCACCACGTGTTTGGAACTTCAGACAAGAAGAATGTAACATAGGGGCTATGTAAATACGGGGTTTTAAACTATATACATGAGAATAGTACAGAATTATTTATATCGTTAATCGGCTGTTGTTTTCTCCAGAAAATATACTTCAATAAGTACAATATCCATCTTTCGTACAAAAAGTTCTAAAAAATTAGCCAAAGATAACTATAAATGACATGGTGGAACCCTCCGCAATAATTAACGAATCCATTCCATTACAGCATCAAGTCTCAAGTACCGTACTTCACTGTGTGTACCAGTACCGCACCCTCTAGGCTACAATATACAGTCCCGGGTGGAGATAGATTTTAGCTGCATATTGTAAACCTCTTATCAACAGTTCTCCTTAACCATGTCATATGAACTACACCACAAATGGGCAACATTGACAGTATTCCCTGCATATTTGAACATCAAATCAAAAGTGTTTTTCTAACTTGACATTGTGAATGAAAGTTAAGTAATTACCATTATGTTCTTGCTATTGAGGTGGTAGCCAGGTATTAGTGGTTCCATAGCATGGAGGAAGGCCATCCCTCTAGCAATATCTAAGGCAAAGCTCACCATTTGTTCATGTGTTATCATAATATCTGCCAAATTAAAATAAATATGAAAAAAACGGTTATCTTTTACCATTTACAGATCTTTACCCTTTTGTTAACATATATGCTAATAGACCCATCAGTACAGTTAATGTGAAACTAGTTAAATGTTAATAATTAGCATTAAAGCAGTTTTTTTAGTTTGTTGAGCATATTCACCAAACCTACCAAGTATAACTAAATTAAAAGATGGCACTTGACACTATCATATATTTCTTATTTACTGAAAGTAATTTAATAAATCCATTTAAGTCGTGAGTGAATGCTGAATTTGGCTTTTATAAATCTCTGGTTATTATTGTAACATTGATAAAGGTAACTGAAAACGTCTCTGAGCAAAGTTTAAATTTTCAAATGAACAGGTATCATATAAAAACAATCTTTGTTGATTCATCTCAGTTTAAGGCAGATAACCTTAGTGGACAACAAGCACAGCTAAACCTGACATTCACCAGCCAGTTCATGACACTTGACTGGTGAATTCAAGTATCTGCATGTTACAGGGTTTAATCATCCACTAGTGTAACAATTTACCAACAGCCAACTCAATAACTGCAATTCACTCAATGAAGTTGATGTAAAAAACTTCATAATCGTAAAATAATTGTAATCAGTAACAAAAATGTCTGTGACATCTATCAGAAACGAATGAAATCATTACTTACTCGCCAATTACTTGTAAACACATAAACTGTAGGAGGAAGTGTTAGTTTGATGCTATTCCTAAAGCATACCATTTAAGTATTGTATGAAGATACTGAGGGATTGATGCTTCAATCATAGCAGGATCTACTTCACAGATAGATTGCCGTAATCAAAATGACAGGCCGACATAAATTTATGCATTTCTTACGGAGGCTCATTTTGCAAATGTGAAGTACTTTTTTAACAATTTTTTCTTTCTCTTGCTCCTTTCTTATTACATGTTATTCCAGTTTATGTTAGCAAAGCCTCCAAATTGAATTTGGCAGATACTACATGCTCCTAGTTCATGGCTTTACTGAGGACTACTAACCTGTGGCTTCATGTAAGACATGGTGCAGCGACCCATACGGAACATATTCACTGAGAACCACCAGGCTTGGGGGTTGATTAACACATCCCAGCACAGGATGGATGTTGGGGTGAGAGAAGATTCTCAGACGAGGAAACTGCTCAGCAAACTCCCTCGATACTCTTTGAGAAACATTTGGTGCTCGAACAAATTTTGCCATCACTTCTGATCCTTGCCAAAGAGCCTTCCACATCTGATACATGCAAAACACGCAAGAAACACACAATTTTAAAACAGACACATTTCTTAAGTACTGTCATTTTTACACTTCTTAGTTCTGAACAGATTCAATTAATTCTTCAATTTCATCAACGACAACAATACAATGTGAGAAAATACTTCCTCCTTATAATTGTTTTGCAACATTTAGATAATTCTAACAGTTGCTGAATTTCAACAAAGTTAAAAATAACATTTGAAAATCCTAAAACTCATTGAAGAATTCAAACAAGACATTTTGACTGAATTAGAACATTTTATTGATATTGTTAACCTCCTTAAATATGTTGCGGTTGCAGCTCATGTTGAGTTCTATGGATTTGCATATAAAACATATTCACCTCCCCTGTCGGCCCTACGTTGATCTTGGTCTGCATTTTAATGTGTTTAAGTTCAATTCCAGCATACCGGGACAACGTACCATCACCTGCAAAAAATAATGTTTCCTTAATTATGTAACTTAGTTTATCAAATATTATACTGAGTTGGACAAGGCCAAGAAGTTGGTACATATAAATTAGCAGTAAAATAATGACTATATAAAAAATAAAAATAAAGAACAACGGGAATCAATGAAATAAGAGAGATGATAGAAATTGTACTCACGACTTCTCGTTTTGGTGCCACTCCAGTTGTTAGACCTGTAGGGTATTTTGTTTATTTCCTGGCCCATTTCTTTAGCTTGTTCTGAAAGAAAAGTTGCAAGGTGGGGGTTACACAAATAATCCTCTTTAATTCTTGATGCTTTCCATGTACAGTACTGTAACTAATCTAAATAATCCAATGTGAATGCTTAGCCTGAACTTCCCTGAAGATCATCTTCGATTCACCAATAACTAAACACAATTGTGCATTTTTCTGTCAATTGGACTTTTTTAGTCAGCACACCTACGAATGTTTATTCATGGATAACTAATAATTTATGAGTATAATTTTGTGGTTTTATATTTTAAGTTGGTCAACAAATCATGATATGCTAGCAAGAACTTTACAGCTACTACCAGAGTACAACTCATGGAAGTTTTTAAAGACTATATCCATTCAACAACATAAATATGCTGTATTTACCTTACTTTAAAATGTATTGAAACAAAGGTACAGTATGACATGAACAAAGAATCCATTATGACAATAAACAATCGTAACACACACCAAAATAATTAGTTAATTTGATTCAGAAAGTAAAAGAGAAACTGTACCTTCTAACTGCTTCCTTAGTGATGGTTTTGCCTTCTCCAATGGTGAATGATTGAATTTATTGGCAAGATTAATGTTCGCCCCATTGTTGACAAGGTCCTGACGAGATATAAGTGTATACAGTTCCAGTACAAAATATTACTAGTTACATAAATAACATATATGGTACGTTAAGAACAGACCTCCTTAAAACTATATAATAAACCCTGATCTAATGTTTCCCCTAAAATAATTTAATTTTCTTCTGATTTAAACAGCTTCATTTACAGTGTGTTCACACTAATAAATTAATAATTAGTAATTCAGTAAATAATATGTACCCATCATTAAGAAATATTTGCAAGAGCATAATTGGAGCTCAGATTCTAAAAAACTCGCAACTTGACATAATCCACTTGATTTTAATAAATATTAACGCTATTTTGCCAAATAATCACTTTGTGGTACATACAGTTACCACCCGGAAAAAAATGGGGGGAGGGGGGTGGGGGGGTCTCATCTTATCTTATTAAAATATACACACATGATGCATCTCTTAGAAAGTTGCTCACCTCTGCTATTTGTTCATATCCCCAGAAACAAGCATAATGAAGAGATGTGTTGCCATGCTCATTAACAGCATTCAAGTCTGCTTTACACTGCAGTAACTGTAAAGTAGAGACAATAAATACTCTGAAACAGTAGTACTTAACTAGTTTTGTTCAGGTATGAATGAACGAGTATTATTCTTCAAGGGCCACTGCAGAATTTGGTCATACAAAATCTGACACAAAAACTGTAGAAACTGTTAATATATATATGTCTGAACAAATAACATAATTTATATTTTTACATCTTCAATTACCCCTTATTTTACATGGTGATGTCTGTCGTCTAATAATAGACCAATTTTAAACAAAATTGTGTATTAACCAATCTAATGATCTACTGTATATATTGTTATGTGATAATTGTATCAAATTCAATAGCATTGAAAATTTGATCGGAATCAATGCAAGGCAGCATCAATTGTCTCCTTAAATATGACTTCATTGTCTACAACATAGATAACTGTATGCATCATTAAAACTGTGAATTTATTAAAATTCAACACAACATTATTACAACAGTTATTGGAGAATTAGTATATAAAGTAAACTCATCCATGAACATAGAATAGAATTTTTACCTTCATAACTATTTCTCGATGGCCATGAGCAGAAGCTAGATGCAGTGCTGTATCATCCCCCATATTTGTAGAGTTGATTTTGGCTCCTCGACTGATCAGCATATCTACAATATTCAAATGTCCCTCTTTACTGGCCCAGTGCATGGGACTGAACCCATGATCATCGCTAGAGGACAAGAATCAGAGCAACATCACTATAAGTATCCAGTGACCAAGTGCAGCTATTCATATGAAGTGTAACATTTTCAGGCAGAAAGAGGAGAAATGTCCAAAAATCTTCTGTTTTTTACAGACAGAAGAATCCAATTATGACACTTAGTACATAAATAGTGAAAGATAACAGTTGCGAAAAAAGAAAAAAAAACCTGTTTCCCAACATTGGGTGCTTTATAACATACATACATAGATACCAGGAGGGTAACGTTAACGTGTTCTATAATTACAGGCAGTCCAAAGACTACCAAATATTGACTGGCAATATTAATAGAAGACACCGCCTAACATTACCTAACATAACCTCAGTGCTTACAATACCATCATAGTACTATTTATGCAAATAGGGAGTATACATGTATTGTGCATATAATTTCACCTTATGTGACCTTTACACATCTAAAGATCAAATCAAATGATACACTATTCTATATTAGACCAATTGTAACAACCTACCCTTGATTTGGATCATTCTCCACTTTGTCCAACCAGACTCTCACAAAAACAGCATTCCCTTCTCGAATTTGGGAGAAAATGTCATCCATTTTAAGTGCACTAAAACAAAAATGAAAAGAAAAAGAAAAGTAATGTACTTGACCCCGAGTAATAATCTACTCAGAGCACATCAAACTGTACCAGTTTTCAGATGGTATCATCACTCAAATACAGTAAGTTAATGGGTAAAATTTATTAACACATAAGTCTTCCTCATAGGCCAGACAGTGTGTTTTATATTATCTGTATTTTTAAAATGGACTTTAACTGTCTCAAGCTATACTGTACATGATTAGGTTCGTGATCTTTGGTCGAAAAAGATTTTTTTTTATATGTAGTATACCTCCTGCTAAGAATTTTAGGTTGCAAACAGTGTCAACTCCTAATTTGATCAGTGCAGAATATACTACTTTGCCTAAGTTGCCTTCATTCTCATATTTACCCAGCATAATCTAGTTCTTGAAGAGCTTATCTCAAGACATAGAACTCATTAAACTTTATGTTCCAGGGAGAAATTGAAAAAAAACGTTTCACAATTCACATTGTGAGATTGGTTAAACATGATTTGTTAAAGGAGGCTAGCAGTGATTCCGATTCACTGGAACACACTAAATGAAACATTTTCAACATCAACATTTCATCTTGATGTGACCTAAAAAAAATCACTCGGGATCTTTTCAAGTTTTCATGCAAAAGGACGGTATTCACCAGCGTAGAAAAGCCAATAGACTGCTAGACTAAGACGGTCGATGCCTGTATTTTAATAACATTATTAAAATAACCGGGCGACTCAAATTGAGGTCACAACCTGTAGTTTGAGAACCAATGTTGTTTTGTACCATACTTGTACTTTGACCAATGGGATTGCAGCCAATGATTGTTATAGGTAAAGAATGAATGATGTCATAATGATGAGTACTATGTAGTGACTGAACCAATTGATTCCAAACCATGTCAGTTAATATCATTCTGGTATACAAATCATGTGCTAATATTCCCGGTGTTTATGTCACGCTTGATGCTAAGACAATGGTGGTGAGGGTTGGATGACAGACAAATGATGGCCTCTAAGAGTCATATACAATCAAACTTCATTGGGTACCTATACTACAGGATAATCTACATGATGATAAACTTTGCAAAACATATTGTTTTGAGTATGAGAATACACTGGATAAAATTAAAACATTTATATTTAATATTTACCTGTAGTGCAAGAGAAGATTTGATCTGTTTTACCAAAAGAGCGGCTTATCCTTTGTTAGGCCTAGCCTGTAGGACTTGGGACACCTGTTCTGTTCAGCAGTGACACTGTCAGTCAATAGTGTTGCCTCTGGTGCAGCACAAATGCTACCAGCAGCATAACTTGCAATACCAATAGGCCTGACTTTAATGTGATTGTGAGGCTAGGCTACACTTACAGATGTCTACTGTGCTTCATTTCAGTACCAATACTGCCCGGGGGGCAGTGTCATTCTGCCATTGGTACTTCCCGCCATCGAAAATGTGCTCTTTTAGTCATTAAAAAAGGGCCTTTCCGCCATGTTACTGACATGGCGGTAAAGCACTTTTCTATAGCGGAAAGAGCACATTATTGTGGGTAGGAGTTATGTTAGTATACATAGGTTAGAAATATAAATGTAAAATGTTATCCATGCTTTTCCATAACATTTTGTGATAACTTTAATCAAATATCTGTGGGAATAACTTTTAAGTTCCTCTGAAGCCTTGTTTGCCAGAGTTAGCGGTGAAATGTACCCGATGTTTTCCCAAATTGCGACATTTATATCATGTATTGATCACATAATAAAAATATCTGCAGTCATGTGAATGACTGAAAAAATAATTGATTACATTAATATCTTTGTGGAATGACTTCGAAATTCGATCGTAAACGCCATGGGTTTGGACTTGGAGCCCTTCCGCCATGGCGGACAGGTATGTACATAGGCGGAATGGCACTAGATTCATGAATCATGGTATGAATCAAGGACAAACTAAAACGAATGACAGCGAATGACCGAATGACAATTGACTTTGTACAGGGTTAATTATCATTTTCGAATGACAACGAATAACAACGAAGGACGGTGGTGAGAAGAGATAGAATGATTAACGGAGTGGAGTAAATGCGGTTATTGGTTTTCTGCGCAAAAATGAGTTAAGGAAAATCGCATGTTACGTGGTTGCAGGGTTTTGATGTAGTTTACGGATAGAAATCAGGGAAAGTTTTTGTGTGAGAATGCGCTTGAGTGCTTTGCTTTTGACATTTACCTCTGTAGATTTATATAGAAAGATAACTTAAGTAATTGATAGGTGCTGGCTAACTGATTTATCCACGATTAATTTACTATAAGGTGCGTTTGTATCTTCTCCGTTCTTTACTAGATCTGTAAGCAACGCACTTCGCGTCCACTCGGTTTGCGTGGCTTCAATATACCCACAAAGTCTGAACTGTGATATCCGGTTGAAGCAAATGTCTGTGCTGTCATTCACCCGCATTCGTTTTAGTCAACGCAATTTTTTAGTGTGTACAACATACTGTCATTCGTTATGTGTAAAGCAATTGTCATTCGTTTTAGTAACACCCTATGAATCATGCTGCCTAGGCCTAGGCCTATACCATCTACAGAACCTTCGAATGTGTATCTTGCCATAGGTGGCAAGTATTTTCGTTGGAATTATCCTATGTAAAGGTACATTATTATTATTATACTAAAGGGTAGGCCTAAGCATTGTAGCCTTAATTTTAGCAACAAACGTGTCTACTGTACAAAGATAGCTTGCATAGTTACTGAGTTAGGCCTCACGCAGAAACGTTATCTTGGCTACCCTACACGCAAGTTAACGTTAGGCAAGGGCGTTGACTAAAACTAGGTAGGCCTA
The DNA here is from genome assembly GCF_037975245.1 of Apostichopus japonicus. Classification (NCBI taxonomy): domain Eukaryota; kingdom Metazoa; phylum Echinodermata; class Holothuroidea; order Aspidochirotida; family Stichopodidae; genus Apostichopus; species Apostichopus japonicus. The sequence goes on along the minus strand of NC_092574.1, from coordinate 5,572,047 downwards.
ACGCTAAATCTAACGTTAGAAGAATTGCCTTTACAATGAAATATTGCGGTATGTATTTAAAGCAAGAAATTTCTTCCGAACCTGGATATCGGTAGGTAACCCGTCGATAAAACTAATGAAATAGACTGTCGTTACCCGACAACATCATTCCTTTCGTTAGGCTAGCCGGCGTAGGCGTACAATATTTACCAGCGAAATAGTATAGTTTGTTCATATCATATATACCCACTACGCTAAACGGTTACAATCGGTAGAACCGACTGGTAACAAGTCTAGTAAACATTTTCTGCATTCCAAACTGAGTACAGTATTCATTTATCTTTGGGCACGCAATTGTAGAGATCGGAGTTGACATGTCTGCGGGCGAACGGGGCCATCATAAATTGCGTCATCTATAGATAGATAGATAGAAAATTTATTGTCCATTTCAGAAAAACAGAAAACGGAAATTATTTCCCGTCGACAGTAAACATAATAGTGAATACAAACATAAACATACAATAAGTAAACTATAAGTGAACAACTACGAGAATAAAACTAAATAGGCAGAACCAGAACAGTAACAGGGGCAGAACAGAGGGCTGCAAGTGATAGATCACACACTGTGGCTAGATCTCTTTACACGTGAGTTAAATAAGTGTGTTGCCTCAGGTAAGAAAGAATTACGGAACCTGGACGTTTTTGTATTGGGCACCTATGAAAAGTTTGCTGGAAAAATCAAAACTAAGTGGGTACAAGGGATGTTTGGATACTGATAAGAATATGCATGTGCGATGGTTATACTCTCGCTGTTTACATTCCAAGCAAGTTCTTTACTCAGAACGTGTGTAGGTATATACTGGAAGATTTGGGGAGAAGGAACTTGGTCGAGGTCACCGGCCTCTCGCAAGGCCGACCAGTGGCGGTGCGTCCATACAGTCGGGGGGGGGGCGGATGCCCCCCTCCCCTGACGGACTCACATGGACTGCTGGCGCCCTTTTCAGCTTTTTACCACTTTTACTTATTCGCGATTATTTACTTTTTCATTGCGCTCTCATCTACCTATTGACATTTGTCACATTTTGTTGGCGATGACACCTACTTATTCTTCGTTTATTTGCAAATTAGCAAGGCCAGGAAAGGGTCATTTCCGGCGATCTAGTAGGTATCTTTACTCAAAAAATTCTGTACGGTCCGCGCCAACTTGTCATGGCGCTCCGCCTAGATAGTGTTGAAAGCGCCACTACAGACCATTCTCGCCCCCTTGACCAATACCCCTAGCTCCGCCACTGAGGTCGACCATCGGTATGTTACGAAAAATAGGAATCGAAAGAAGGAAAGTTTACCCGCCAACTTAACATCCCTACACCCTAGGGCCGGGCATTGAAAATAATACCAGGCTTCAAGGATAAGCATTCCATCTTTGACGGTGAAATTTCAAAGTATTCACATTTAGGCTTTTTTATTGGGGTTGAGGAGGGGTGGGAGTGCAGACCGTATTACCTCACACAAAAGAAGTACTTATTCGAACACCCTTGCGCGTAGACCTAACTTTAAACCTCATCCATATCCTAAATATACTTCGGAATGCACCAGCAATTCACTTAATAAAACATTTCACTTTGGACCAAGGACACCGTGTGCAAATAAGGAGGATTGGAGGTGATACAACCAGATATAACAGAGGTTTGAAGTGACCCATTACCATTACTTTTGTAACACTATGCTAAACTTTGTATGTACCCAAATAAAACATTGAGACATTTTTTATTTAAAGATGCGTCAAATGACATGTAATACCTTTATAATTGCGAGAGAGTCATAAAATAGGCGTTAGATCTTTGCTCCGTGTAACTGCTTCGTAGTATAGTTTCCAGATTAAGTTCTTAATGGCGTATGTAGCATTTACTGAGCTAATCTTGAATATCAAGAGCACAGACTGACTGCTATACTGATATTGGCTAGTGCTTTTTTGTTGTTGTGCAAAACAACAATTTTCAGATATTTGATGCTTTGACGAGTTGTACTAAATGTGCAAAACGAAAATTTTCAGAATTTGGACTTTCTGACGAGTTGTAATAAGTGTGCAAAAGGGTAATTTTCAGAATTTTGACGTTTTGACGAGTTGTTCAAAGTCTGCAAACGCGTAATTTTCAGTCTTTTGAGGTATTGATGAGTTTTACTAACTGCGAAACACGGTAATTTCAGTTTATTGACGTTTTCACAAGTTTAAGAAAGTGTGCAAGTCTACAATGCAATGTCCCCCTCTACACTTCCGTATTTTCCGTTCACTTTAGTAATTCATCATATCTATAATTGATAACATATAGCTTGATTACAAAGTTTTCATATATTGAACTTAGTCAAGTGACCTTAGACCTCTCCCAAAACTACTCAAAGGATAGTACGCCCGGTACTCATTAAGTATGAGATTCATGCAAGCTTTACCATAGATGTTGAGAAGCTACTTGCATGTTTACATGGAACTTCTATTATTTTTGCAACTTTTGGACTTTGACATCGCTCAATAGCGAAAACATCCAAGAACTAACTAACTTAAGGTGACCATAGTTTCCTGACTGGAATCAGGGACATTTATTGCGTGACTGATTGGGGGAGGGGTACACCCCCTCCCCATTGGAAAATTTTCAAGTGCCTATAAGGTGCTTAGATGTAAAATGGTGATACTTAGAAGCACTTTTTAAATCAATTTTATTTTCAAAAATGTAGCTTTTTCTTAGATGAAATTTCATTACTTTACGAAAGAGTGCTAGGCTAGATCGATCTAGCATATTTTAACAGTGTTTCCACTTTACACTGGCCCACCTGAAATACTGGTTAGTTCCGTTCTGCGACTACACACTTGACTAAATTTTGTTTTGACAATTATTTTACTAATAATGTGGGATTTTTCGAAATTCCTGAACATTTTGACGAATCGGGGAAATTTTCGGTGACACTTGTTCATCGGGGACAACACACTGTAATTGGGGACTGTCCCCGGAAATCGGGGACGTCTGCATGGTCACCTTAAACTAACTTGGAATCTGCAAACCAATTGCAAGTTTGAAGTTCGTACGAGTTATAGTGACTTTTCGTGTTTAAGAGCCAGGGCACCTTAAACGGCACATACCTACCGTCACACATTATTACAATGGCATAGATTCCTGTTAGCTTTCAACAAGGATTACTGACAAATTTGGCAACTTTGGAACTCTACACAGTGGCGACGTCGCGCTGAGTACTGGGGACTCATGGGCATGTAAATATGGCCCAGTGGTGAAACAGTCCAATGACATACAGTCGTATCTAAACATGTATGGGATGGATACTACAGGTATGCTAATTGTTATTAAAACAACGTTCCTGTCCAATGGCAATTTTGTCTCGATTTTTCCAACATGACTCAGCAAAATATTAATAAAATGTGTGTAATCAGTGGAGGCTACTCAATGACTCAGCAAAACTTTATGAGACAACGGGTTGGAATCACATTGAATTTAGTTCAGTGCTTGGAACCATCGCGTATCCGCCGTCTGGGTTCAAGTGAGTAAAATCGGTCTTAGGCCTATGATAGCATGTGACTCGCAGTTTATCATAGCTCTTACCAGGGAGCTGCTACTCTAAGCTCTCTGTATACAATATATGCTACGGTGGTCTTGGAGGTGTATGTTAGTGCTTTTTTTTAGAAAGTAACTTGCCATCATTTTTGTCCAAAACTATTGGTAGTATAAAGTGCACCTCGTGAATTGCCCTTTCGGGATGGCGATAACACAGTGATCATATGTTCATTCATGAATACTTGTTAAAATTCCCGAATCTGTTAGTGTAACAACTCAACTTACAAAGATTATGTTGAAGTGTTATCAATACATCAACATCGCTGCCATGATGTCACGTTATAGTAACTAACGTGTCAACTCGACAAATATTTACTTATTTTCAAGTTCAGTACACAGCAAATATCATCCACATATATTCATTCCTGAAACTCCCTTAATTAAAGTAAATTCAGATCATTTGTAATATGTCGTACCCTACTAGTACTATACGTAAGCACAACGTTTGTATGTTGCTTACGGACCACCGTACTTGAATGGGGTGTCAGTGTCTCTCTAAACAGTACAGTACAGCCACCGTCTGTGACTATTTAAAATCTTTAAATTCACCGAAAGACAGGACATGTACACCCAATCTAAGGTAAACTGTCTTTGGTTTCACTGTAATCGGGTAGAAACAGCGCGATGCAAGCACCTAGCCTCTGTTGGGGTATGTTAAGTCGCCTGGCCGATGTCTTCGTCTTAGAAGTTGTTGGTATTCCCAATATGGATTCGCAAAACTGGCATTCGGTAACCCTAGGCCTAACGTTAGGCCTAACTTTCTGTGAGTTCGTCTACGTATCAGTACTAGTCTAGTGTAGTATTACCATTCTATGAGTATTAACCTTCTGAAGTATTCTTAGTCTAAAGCATAGAAATTGATAGGTTAGTGGGCCTAGTACAGTATAGTCAGTATTGCGAAGTTCGGAACACTGCGTAGTTCGGACACCCCTAAGAAATACACGATTCCACTATGACAACCTACAGCAAGAGCCAATTTCACAAAAACTACAAAGCTACAGTTATTATCTCTCCAAAATTATCCGTGTGCAAGTAAGTAGGCCTACTTACATATTTGTCAATAGAAGGAAGTTATACTAGTTTTGGGGTCTTTTAAGGCTCTGGTGTCCGAACTTCGCAGTCTCCATGCTACACATCTTTACAGAAGTTGTACACTTAACCAGTTAAACTATAATGGTTGTGACTATTTACCCAATGGTGGGGTGAATAAGCATGGCATGCTTTCTTTTTCACCAGTGAGCTGAGCTGATTTAAAGAAGAAGAAAAGTCAACAAATGCACTGATTCTAAATTGCGTTTGTTTCTTCTTCTTATTATGATGATTTAGTTTTTCTAGTTTTATTATTACTTTGTAAACAGAATGATGAATAACAGTCATCTTGTCTGTGCTAAGTTTATTATGGAGACTAGTATAATATACTGATTGCCTTTTACTCAAGCCAAGAAAGCATTACTGCTCACTCAACTCTGTTTTAAATATCGAGATCAACTTTTTAAAAGTGATTAATGATGAGCTACTCGTGGTTTCAACATTATCTATCTGTAGGCCATTATCAGTGCTCATTTGAAGCAACAAGAATGGTTTTACCTTGATGAGAAGAACTTTTTTGTGTGAATTCTGTGGATACCAAAAACTTATAACAACATAACTTTGGCAACATATAAGTACTGTGAAGTTCCAACATGGTAATTCTTGTTTGACCACCCCTTTCCCTCCCTCTCCTTTGGACACTGTATACTCTTGTGAACAAAATTGTTGGTACAACACTTTACATTGTATGGGGTATCATTCAGTCTTGGTGACAGATTTTTTTTATATTGAAAAGAGATGCACCCAAGGGGGACATGGAAGGGTCCTAGCAGAAAGAAATACAGAACAACGCAATAGTATCCAGTTTCATCAGTGTATTCACGTCACAAGTTAAGAACAGTCTCAGCCTGGTATTAATTAAAGGTGATAGCCAGCATCCTTCAAACCCTCACAACGTCTATGGAAGCTGTGTCATTACAAACAGGAAACTCTTGCCATCAACCCCAGAAAATATCTGTATTTTTCAGTTAATTAGTTTACTAGCAAAGCTTGATGTCATAGATCCTCTATGCTTAAAATCTTGGTCAGCAGTGACCAAACAGCATGGCCCCAGCTGGTGACCAGCTGCTTCTCAGAGTTCACCCATGGAGAGCCAAACAGGCAACATTTCGCTTAACCACAATATCCGTTTGCTTTTTCTTCATCTCCAGGACTCCCTGAACATTTTATTCATAAATTTCATTATTCTCTGAAACTTTTGGTCTACTTTTGGTGCAGAATTTGACCCTCCAACTGCAGATTTCAAGTTTTCATCGGGAAATACAACAATGGCATTAGTTGCAAGACAGGTCAAACAGTCAGTTCTTAGTGTTGAACAAGCTGAAGGTGTGGGTGCCAGAGTAAGAAGAAGTGTGGGGAGACCTCAGGTAAAGTAAACAGAAAATTCTTTCTTTGTTTTTTTGTTGTTGCCATTGGTGACCATTTCTTAAATCATAATCCAGTCATAATGAGGGTTCTGATACCTTTTGAAGGAAAAGTATATATTTCTAAAAAAATTTGTTTTCTCACTTGAGGCACCAGACAGGTATTTATCATGTATTCTCAGTTTATTTCAACATTTGCTTTCTTGTGGAATTGTTGAAATAAGATTTTTGCTCCAATTTTTGTTATTTTTTAATTCAATACTAATCAAATGTCAAACCACCAGTGCAATATCAAAAAATCCTAATCTGCTCATCTGATGATTTTTCTTTTATTAAAAGTTTCAAAACATATACACTTAAACAGTTATAAGAGTAAATAGTTATTAGTAAATAGGCAATAGTCCAATTCTGCCCCTCCCACCTTCCCTAAGGTGGTCTGCTCATCGAATGATTTAAAAAAAAATGAAAGTATGAAACATTGAAAAGAAATAGCCAGTAGTTATAAAAGTAAATAGATATGAGTATTATAAAGTCCAATTCTGCCCTCCCACCTGTCCTTAAAGGATAACTTTAGGCACAATGGTCAGGTTTCTATAATTTAGTTCAACCAGAAAGAAATGACCAGTACACAGAAAATGTTTCCATACATACAGTATTCCAGGTTTCAACATTGCCATTAAGATAGTAAAACGTCTTCTGAATACTCCTTTAAGTCCAACTCAACCATGATATTGGAGTTATCATTAATTTAATTGTCAATGTCAATCCTTTGTTGATACCAGGCTAAGAAATCTGTGCAATGATGATGATGTGTGTGAATGTATGTATGTGGTGCCTTGGCTTTCAAACACTCCTAACTCAAAACTTTGAGGAGGAATGAAGTTTATACAACCAGAAAACCAGGTTGTTTTCCATGACTGTTAAAAGGGCATTTGTTTAAGGGCAAGCTCTTGAAGATCAAGGAGCTGACCTCATCGTCTGTGTGGTAGACTAGGTAGATAATCCAACTTCTAATGTTCTGTAGTAATATGTAACATATCACTAGCTCTAAGGAGCTGACCTCATGGTCTGTGTGGTAGACTAGGTAGGTAGTCCAACTTCTAATGTTCTGTAACATATCACAGTAATATGTAACATATCACTAGCTCTAAGGAGCTGACCTCATGGTCTGTGTGGTAGACTAGATAGGTAGTCCAACTTCTAATGTTCTGTAACATATCACAGTAATATGTAACATATCACTAGCTCTAAGGAGCTGACCTCATGGTCTGTGTGGTAGACTAGATAGGTAGTCCAACTTCTAATGTTCTGTAACATATCACAGTAATATGTAACATATCACTAGCTCTAAGGAGCTGACCTCATGGTATGTGTGGGAGACTAGATAGGTAGTCCAACTTCTAATGTTCTGTAACATATCACAGTAATATGTAACATATCACTAGCTCTAAGGAGCTGACCTCATGGTCTGTGTGGTAGACTAGGTAGGTAGTCCAACTTCTAATGTTCTGTAACATGTCACAGTAATATGTAACATATCACTATTTCTAAGGAGCTGACCTCATGGTCTGTGTGGTAGACTAGGTAGGTAGTCCAACTTCTAATATTCTGTAACATATCACAGTAATATGTAACATATCACTAGCTCTAAGGAGCTGACCTCATGGTCTGTGTGGTAGACTAGATAGGTAATCCAACTTCTAATGTTCTGTAACATATCACAGTAATATGTAACATATCACTAGCTCTAAGGAGCTGACCTAATGGTCTGTGTGGTAGACTAGATAGGTAGTCCAACTTCTAATGTTCTGTAACATATCACAGTAATATGTAACATATCACTAGCTCTAATGAGCTGACCTCATGGTCTGTGTGGTAGACTAGGTAGGTAGTCCAACTTCTAATGTTCTGTAACATATCAGAGTAATATGTAACATATCACTACTGTAGCTCTAAGGAGCTGACCTCATGGTCTGTGTGGTAGACTAGGTAGGTAGTCCAACTTCTAATGTTCTGTAACATATCAGAGTAATATGTAACATATCACTACTGTAGCTCTAAGGAGCTGACCTCATGGTCTGTGTGGTAGACTAGGTAGGTAGTCCAACTTCTAATGTTCTGTAACATATCACAGTAATATGTAACATATCACTAGCTCTGAGGAGCTGACCTCATGGTCTGTGTGGTAGACTAGGTAGGTAGTCCAACTTCTAATGTTCTGTAACATATCACAGTAATGTTGTGCCTACAGTAGTCACCCTTACAGGCCCTCTGTCTAGACCAGCGTAACATCTCAAATTTGTTAATTGCACTGTTTTCTTTAATCTTGCAGCTACGTAATCTGGACCCATTTTTGATGTTGGATGAGTTCAAAGTTGCTAAACCTGCTGGCTTTCCTGACCATCCTCATAGAGGATTTGAAACAGTGAGTGAAAACATCTACTTACATGGAAAGATTATTACTAGATGTATAACTACAAGAATCAGTGTGTCTCTTCATTACTGTGAAAACTAACAACATGGTAAGTCAGTGGATAATGGGTAAATTTAAATACAAACGTTTCAAGCATTTTTTTGCAGCGACACCAAGGAGGCTATCATGTGCCTCAACTATTATAAATGGATTTTAGTCACTGTTACCACAAAGAGTGAATGTGTCACACTAGAGCATAGATGAAAGTTTCCAGTTGACATATATACTTCCCACCATATCATTGCTAATGGCTTGGACTATGTGGAATTTACAAATTAACCCATCATCACTGTTTAAATTTTGAGGTCAAAGAAAATTTAGCATCTGTAGTATAACCCATGTGCCAGCTCTCATTGCAAAGTCTTCCTGTTTCACAAACATTTCTAAAATGCCTTAAAAATCACTTCTAATCACTAAGATTATTACATCATCAATGGTTCATTTCATACTCTTCAACATCCAAGCAAAAAAAAAATTAATAACAATAACTGCAAACATGAAAATAGGTGCCTTTCCTGATGGTCAACTTCCCAGGTGGATGTACATTATTGTAATTATATTGTAAAGTCTGTGGTATGGTACCTGAATAGACTGACCCAAATTGTTCTTTTATTTTTCAATACAAATCTCTAACTCATATTGTCAAAGTGAAATACTGCCCTCTATTTGTCTCTTAGCACTATTCACAAACATTTTTTTGTCAACCCTAGCCACATAGGTTGACACTTTGGTCAACGCCAACAAAGTTCAAGTTTATGCAGGAACCTGACATGGACATTGACTTAAATACCTTTTAATGTATTCTAAGAGTGTCTATTAATGCTTGGAGTGAGTATAATTGTTGGTGTTTTGTGTCATGAATACATCATGTCCATCAAAGATGGAATATTAAATCATCACTAATAAGCATCAGTATAGCCCAAAAATTGAGTGTGCTAAATTTGCTAGAAGTTTTTCAAAAGCACCGTAGCTGGAGATTTTAAACTCTCAAATTTATTCCCAGACACTGAATGTCTTAGTGCTCAGTTACATGATTGTTGAAGTTTGTACATAAGTGAAGTTGGACTACCTATTTTACTCTGTAGCATATATTGAGAAAATGTTGATGCCTTTCCACCAACAAACAACTCATTGCTGTTGAATTCTAATTTATTGGTGTTGATATTCTGTAGCATTGTCGCACTAGTTGTGGCTTTTGTCCTCAGGTTTAGAAATGTTGCTTCAGCTTGGTTTGTCCTAGAACCAAGTCTGCTCATATATGTAACACAATAGTTTTCTCTAACAGGTAACTTACATGCTTAAAGGAGCTTTCAAACATGAAGATTTCAAGGGACACTCAGGGGTTATCAGACCTGGAGATTTGCAGGTAAATAACATTAATTATAATTGTCTTCATTGGATTAATTCTGACTATATGAAAGGGACTTGAAACTACCATTCCCTGTTGGGTTGAGTTTGGCTTAGGATTTTGATTATTAATAATGTTAAAAACAAAAATATGTAAGACAAGGAAACAATGACTCTACTTTTCTACTTCAGGAATCAAGCTCTGGGATTTACTTGATCAATGATAATATTTCAAATTGTAACTCTATGGGAATTGTTAATGAAGGAAAATGCCAAGAAAAAACTGTTTTCATCTCAGATGTTTTCAATTAACTTTGATTTAGTATATAGTATCAGTACATATTAGTGATGCTGAAGTGTATAAATGCCTCAGTCTACACATGTGCTCTCCTTTCTTTTCCCCATCCTCCTTGTTATATTCTTTACCAGTGTACAATCTCTTTTTTATCAATCTCAAGAACAATGTGAGGAAAAAGGATCATATTGCACTTCTGTTTGCTCTTTTTTTAATGCAACACTAAATAAAGCAAAGATAAAAGTACCATGTAAATATGACATCACATGTTTATACACACTACAATTTGTCTACTGTATGATATTCTGTAATGTATTGTTATTTTGCTGGAAATAAATGAATGAAGGAGTGAATCTCAGAAAGGTATCCCTCTTCAAGTCAAGTAAGATTATAGAATGTTTCTTAAAGGATTGGTTCAGTTGTCATACATGTTTATGTGATATGAAAGAGGACAATAAAAGAAACACAATGGTGAAGAAACTGTTCAAATATCTTTTTTCGGTTAAAAAGATGTTCAAGTGTAAAGTTTTATCAGATTGTGTAGAAACTGCTGAAATCTGACTAGCTGTGATGTCACATCCTCACATTCCTGAAAAGTCTTTGTTTTTTTCTCTAAATATTTTGTGAGATTTCATGACTTTCAACCAAAAGATATGTCAGGAGATCTCATACTTGTCAAAGGAAGTACTTGAGATTAAACATCTGAAGAATTTTTGATTATATTATTTTCAAATGTGTTAAAAAATGTAAATAATTTTTAAAGAAATATATTCACAAATGTTAAGGAAGTGAGGATGTGACGTCACACCCTCACAGTAAGTCTTTCTACACCAGTCGTTTTCAAAGAAATTTTGATATCTTCAAAGTGTCATATCTCCTTAACAGAGCATGCTATCATGGTAGTTTCTTCACTGTTCTTTTTGTCTTTTTGTGCTCTTTCATACAAAATAGACATGTCAAACACCTGAACCAATCCTTAAAATTGTAAAAATTCAAATATTGAATTAAAAGTGAGATGATCCTGTTGTGTCATTTCTAGTGGATGACAGCCGGTAGAGGCATAGTGCATTCTGAGATGCCCCAGGGAGATGAAACCGGCCACGGTCTGCAGCTCTGGGTCAACTTATCCAAACAGAACAAGATGGTGGAGCCTGAATACCAAGAATTGTTGTCCAAGGATATACCAGTGGTGGAGAAAGATGGTATTCGAGTCAAAGTCATAGCGGGCGAGTCATTTGGAGTAAAGGTCAGTCTTCTAAAATTGCTTACTGAGACTAACCCTACTTTTTAAAGTAGCCTGAGTCATCATATATGGCACTTAAGCTAATTAATACAAATTGATTGTAGTAATGGGATGTATACGTATATATATATATAACTTAACCTGTTTTTGTAAAGTACCAACTTTGGACGGACTCTTCTGTATCATGTTCCTCATGACTGTGGTAGGGCTGTCCATCCCGAGGTGGCTGGGAGCCTTCTCGTGTGGAGATACATACAGTTCATGCTTCCGGGAGACTTTGCATGGAGAGGTGTGGTGAGCACGCATTTTAGGAAGTGGGGACAGAGGAGGCTCGTTTTAGTTGCTGGTCAGGGGGTCCCGTCCTGACTGAAAGTTCCCTATAGAGTTGGTGGTTTCAGCACTGCACTCCTTTGACCCACCTTGGGATCACCTTGGGATCACTGCCTGCAATGTTCTCCTTCAGAGTCTACCATTTTGAAGTCTTTTATTCCCTCCTGGAAAGAATCATTCAAACAGTTGATGCAGGGTTGTTCTTAACAAACCATAGGTCACATGTTGATACTGGTCTGACTTCTTAAATAAGATATTAATGTCACCTTGTTTCATCTGTTGGATTCTGAAGATACTGGCAGTTTTTTTTACAATATGACAATGAATATATTAGAACAAAACTTTGGTTATGATTCTAAACATACTTCCATATTGATTTTAGTGTTGCTTCAGCCTTTGTTTGTTATCATACCATAATCATCAGACTATGTCAGGAACTTAACAGAGAAGTCTAAATGGATATATCTGTTGCAATACTTCTGGATTCCCTTCTATCAGTGTCAATCAGGATTGTAAATGGTGAATTGAAGTTTAATTAAATCCAGATACAGCAATATTAGTGGGTTGTTCCTTACTACATATATAATACATCATACTTCATTGATATATAAAGCCTTGTGCTTGGTTAAATCCTGTAAGTTTGACTCTGAGAATGCATTTAATTGAGGATCATTACTGACGGTTTGATTTGTACCTAAAACAGTTCTGTGGTGCTTTTCTTTTTAAATGTAATTTCAATAAGGAGGCAGTTTCTTGTATTTCTAATATTTTTTGCAGAGAAGTGTGTGAGGCTTGGGCTGAGTTTAATTTTGATCATCCAGACAGTAATTATGGTAATGAAATCATTTTAAACAACAGTCATATATTGGTTAACAATAAAGTAATTTTCCAGTATAATCTTTTAAATCACAGAACAATTCATGTGAAAGATTTCATTAAATATGATGGCTCGGTAATTCCATATAACACGTTGCAAGCGAAAATATATTTTAGAAATTTTCCTTTTACTTCATACTTTGGGATTATTCACGCCATTCCTAGTTATTGGATGGGGTACCATGATTCTGTTTTGCTCCCAATGAGTGAAAATAACTTTAATATGTGCATGCGCACACATAAAATAACCAAAAATGTTTATAATAAGCTAATTACCGGTCTCTGCACGCCCCCGTCGTCTATTATGAAGTGGCAAGCTATGAATTTTCCAGTGAAAATAGATTGGAATAAGATTTTTAGGCTTCCTTATACGTCTGTGAATGACCCCAAAGTATCATATTTACAATTGCGTTTTCTACATCGTATTTTAGGCATAAATAGCTTGCTTTATAAAATGAAAATGGTAAATTCTCCACTTTGTTCATTTTGCAGGAATGCCGATGAAACACTAATACATTTGTTTTATAATTGTAGTCACGTTGAGCGATTCTGGGAGGCAGTGAATTCAAATTGCATTAAAATTTATTATACTTTTAATTTGACCAATATTTGTTTTGGTGATATGGATAATCCTGTGAACTTTTTAATTTTGCATGCTAAAAAGTATATTTATACTTGTAGGTTGAATAACAAAATCCCAGATTTGCACGATTTTTATTTTAAGTTTCGCTTTCACCTTGACCTTCACCATTTCATTTCTAAGCAAAACAACAATTTATGTAACCTTAACGACTTCTATGATTTCTTTATGTAAGCTTCTTATGTAAGTCGTTTTGCTGATTCTTTTGTATTATGTGTTACGGTATTGTAAATAAATACAGTGGAAAAAAAAAAAAATTAGTAACGGTTAAACTAACAATTGCTGAATCACTGGAATTTTAAAAACTGGGAGGAGCCCTTGTCAAAAGTATGAGAGTTAGTATTATAAGCCAAATTGTAAGTGTTATTAATTCCTATAGTAGTTCATTGAAACCCTATCCATGTGACGATTGTGGAGGAAGATGGCTGAAATCAGGCCTTCTCTTTTGCAATGAGTCTTCAGAGAAGAATGAAGCATTCATGTAAATTCCACACAAACCCCTGCTCAAGTTAGCATACCTATTATTAGATGGTAGAGAGTGTACTCTAGCATTTGGCCACTTTGTCAAATACAGTTTATGTATGATCCGTTATGTTGATGGCTTAAATGCAGCAAACTGTGCTACTATTGGGATAAGTATGTTCTTAGCAACAGGATTGCGCTAGACCCTACTGCTACAGGAAAGAACAGAACATTAAAATGGTCTACACAGCATTATCTTTGGCTGAGAGTTATAAAAGTATATTTCATAATGTATATACATTGATTAATTTATAGTTTTCCTCACAACATCATTGAAATACTAATGAGCTTGACTAACGAGAAGGATTTACAATGTTATGCACAATGACAAGAGGAAATATGACCAAATCTGTCGTGGGCTTGACATGAGTATGCTACCTTATATGGACACCAGTGAATGGGAGAGAATAAACATTGTTATTGAAACAAGAAACTATTTTGATGCAAGTGAGCAGTACTACAAACCAGCCTATATCAGAGCATCAATTCATCTCCACCATGTGAATGAAACTGGAGGACGCATGTTGTGAGCTTACAGTTAGTTATATAGGTTTTCACATAACCTTTTGTAAACAATAAAAATGTTCTAATTCATTTGGAACCAAGACTTAGTCCAATTACAATATAAAAGCTCTTCCAAAACTTAACAGAATGATAAAGATTCTTTGTGCTTCAAGAATTTCTTATCAACCTATACAGGGTGGAGTTGAATTGTTTGTTGTGTAACTTTGATAGATTGAACTGTCAAGTGCAAAAAGCTGTCAAAAGAATGTGATGCCCATGCATCTAGTAAAGACACATGCTTTACTTAGGAGAGCAAAAAGGAAAGATGCAGTTATCATAGCCCAAATATGATATAGAAAGCTGGCACATGAACACTAACATAGATCAGTTGTGGAATTTGATGCTCTTAGCAAACACAGATTTAAGTCAGGATTTGCCTTTAATAATCAACAACAAATTACTTAGAGAGCAGTGTCAGGATTTGTACTTTGAAAAGCTCAATTTCGTGAGAGTGTGCAAACGAAGAAATACACTGCGAGTGATTCATGGACGGCATTGTCCTGGAACACACTTTCTTACACAGACTTTCAACAATGGGTGTATAAGACAGTTATAAGTTAAGCACTGTAATTGTGTACAACTTTTCATTAGGGATTATCTTCAAATGTTGAGTGAATGAAACCCACAGTTTGCTTTGGCTTTCCAAGATCTTTAATGTAAGTTTGGTTCACAAAAGAATTTGTTAGTTCAATTATTAGTATGCTCGTATCTTGAAAGTGCATTGATGTGACTGTAAATTCCACACTAGAAGATTTGATGTCCTGGATCTTGAGCAATTTTGGGCATTTAAGACATAAAGTATGTATACTTATCAGTTATGCAATTGTTTAGTGCCCACAAGTGCGTATTACATATACCCATGCAGTGTTCAACATAGCTAGAACTCCCTGATTTCCTGGTTTGGGAATTCTTGGACAAATTTTAATACTAGAACTTACTTGTTCAGTCTATCATTTCATCAAGTTCAGTTTCTTAAAGTCCATATCTTTGTAAAAGCCTATGCTAATCACATGATCACATAACAGTCCTATTTATTGACTTGCAGTATCATACAAAGTACATGGTACTAAGCTAGTACAGTATGTACGCAAGCTGTTGTGACATTGTGTATTGCATATAGTGCTATTCCTGTGCCAATGCGTAGGAGTGACCAGAAAGATTTTAAAAACAACAGGTTATATATTTGCATGATTCACACTCTGAGTGACTCATCATTAATATAATAAAGGGTGTCATCCATCTAGTGCATGAACCTTAAGGACTTTATAAGTCATGCCAGTGGCAGCCCTTGTTTGCTTTTGGAGGGAGGGAGGGGGAGGGAGGGGGAGGGAGGGAGGGAGGGAGGGGGAGGGAGGGAGGGAGGGAGGGGGGAGGGAGGGAGGGAGGGAGGGAGAGAGGGAGGGGACCGACACAACCAGTTTCGTCTGCTAGGTTTTTATACTTAGTGTAAACTTTCAACAAACACCCTAACTTTGCTGGCAAAATTTCAAGTTATTAATTTACATTCTCATTTTTCCCACAACAGATATATTTTACTGAATTGCTGTAAATGACAAAGCAAATTAAAATGACTGATAATATTTAATGGTTTTGCTTGCTGTCTGTGTTTTTCAGGCCAAAGTGCGCACCAGGACACCCACATCCTACCTAGATTTTATTCTGCAGAAAGGTGCCAAGTTGAATCAAGCTGTTCCTAATGGTTGGACATCCTTTGTGTATGTTCTGTCTGGGAAAGCATACTTTGGTGAGAGAATAATTTTGTTGATACATTACTCTTACTTTATTGACCACTGTTATAAGTATAAGTTATAGTTTAATTTAATTTAATATCACATAGACCTAAGCTTGACTTATACAGACGTATATTACACAGACTTTTATGTCAGTGCCTTAATGAAGCAGCTCAAATTCAATTGGAAACAAAACATAAAACAAAAAACATTGTGAATTAGGGAGGGGATTCTTATTTTTCCGTCTCATTATTTCGTGTTGTTGATATGAAAATAAAAATAAAATAAAACTGTTAGCAAACTGCTTATCCACTAGAGAGCCTGTGTAGGAGAATGTGTAAAAGTAAGTTGGCCTGACGTTTCGATCCTAGCAGGATCTTCTTCAAAGGCTGAATGACAAGTAACAGTAACAGAAGGGACAAAAAAACGCACAGAATACAGACAGGTTAATGAGCATGGTGAACACAAAGAGATAGATGTAAGGGGATTAGTGGACAAGGGATGGAGAGAAGAAAGAAAGAAACCAACAGGGGAAGAGGAGAGGTAGGAGATAAACAGTGGAGGGACGAAGAGAGGATTAAGGGAAGGGGGTAGGGAATAAACTGGAGAAGAACAAAGACAGAAAGGTGTGGAGAAAAAAAGGGGTGGAAGAGAGCTATGAGAAGAGGAGTGAAAAGGGGGGGGGGGGGAACAAGGGGAAGAAGGAGGCGGGACAGAAGAAAAGTTAGTCATGTCCTTCCTGAATGTTGAGCCCATGAGGTTGAATGGTGCGAAGGCGTTGCATCCACAGCCTCTCTCTGCTGATTGGTACTAGGGGGGGGGGGGGGGGAAAGATGTTTTCTTAACATTGCTTCATTTTTTCCAGCTTGGTCTTTCAAAATAGTTTATCATGTTCAATGTTAGTGACCAAATGGAACATGGTAGACTTTAATAGCTTGTAAATATATCCTTTGGGGGAGGGGGGTGGAGGGAGGGGGGGTTGTGTGTAGTCTGAGTTAAGGAGTTCTTATGGAATGGTTTCTTTTCACTAAACTAGGCAGTGGAGCTGACAGTCAGGAGGCTGAGCCTCATCATACTCTTGTTCTGAGTGATGGAGACTTTGTAGAAGTAGAAAACAAGGTAAGTGGACTTGTTCGTGGCTTTCTGTCTCAGATAAAGAATGGTATTAACTAGAGGGGTCTTTCACTTAACTGGAGTGTGTGAGTGGTATTTCAAGGTATTGAACCTAGTATGTTAATGTTAGGGTCACTGGGTTTGTACTGCAATGAAAATTGAAATGGTTTGTTTCAAATACTTTGATTAGTTTATTTAATGATACACAAATATATAAATAAATAAATATTCTTGGTGACAATTTAAACAGGCCTCTGAGAAGAGAATTTGCTGGCAACTTGTCATTGGATGTTTCATTAGAGTTGTCCACTTACTCTTTGTAAAAGAGGAGGATGGGTGGGGTGAGTGTGGGGGGTGGGTGGTAAAAGCATTAATAATAATAGCCAAGTTGTCTGCTATTGGGTTGATGCTTTTCAGAGGAATGATAAGTTATTCTAGCTGTGTTTTGTTGTTTTGTGTTCCAGTAGTTCAGTTGCTGCTGCAAACTATAGCTTTGGTTTCCAATTCTTGTTTAAAACCTTTTTTAGTCCATAAAAAGACTTCAAATTGTCACTGAATTTCATGTCCCTCTCATTTGCAGAATGATGAACCATGTCATTTTGTTCTGGTATCCGGGAAGCCACTGAATGAACCCATCGTTCAACATGGTTTGTAACAGTAGTTTTTACATTGTTAAACATCCTTGTTATTCTTAATTTCTTAATTTGTACTAATTAATATGCTTGCATTGAACTGCAACTTATTATGACAGTTGGGCTTAATTGTTAGGATATATCATGTACACGGTGCGGTTCCATGAACAAAACAATACACTTCCTATGCTTAGATCCTTTGAAGTTTGGACAAAAGAAGAAAAATTCTGCAAAAAGTGTGGTATTTTTTTTATTCCTTGCTCAAGACAAAATTAACGTACAAGATAGTGATGGTGTGTGTGTTTTTTACAAATTTGTATGTGATGCCTTGGTTTGTTAAAGAGGCCATGACACGAAAATCCAACTAATCGAGAGTAACTTCCTCTGAATCTATGAGAAAATCTATGTTCAAAACTGTCCTCATCACCTTGAAAACCTCAAGGACTAATTAGTAATTTGTAAAAAATGCGATTTCACAACAAGACAATGATGACGTCATGTTAGGAACACAAGTGCCAAGCCCAGGCATGTACCGGATGCGCGACGATCATACCGTTCCATATACACGCACATTTACACTGAGAGAACAACCACTGTATTACGCTATATCGTTAGAAATTTCAAGTTTGTTTTACAACTGTTGTAAACTATCCGAGAGAATTGCCGGTCCGTTGTGTTGTTGGGGGCTGCATAAATATCATAACCCATGCAATTAGCCTTCATCCATGGCTGAAGGACGAAAAAAACACGGCGATTATGACCAAGTTAGTGCACAACACCAGCGCCGATTTCACTGGGCCTAGCCAGTATACAGCTCTGTATGTAGCGAACACTTCACGGAAGCATACTACGATCCCTCCTTTTATATGAAATAAAACAAATGGGCTTTAACGGGTCGACATAAACGAGTCGTTCTTCTGTCAAGTATTCCACATTAAAAACTCCAAAGACCAGATTGGAGAACAGGAAACCTCCAATGTGGCAAGTGGCGAGCCTTGTACATGTATGAATACATAGCCAGCACACTGTACATATGGGTTGTAAGTCACCGTTACACAACGCACAATACGGTTTAGGGTATCCCGCAAATTCCAACAACACATGCACAAAATGGACTGGATTTTGTTTTTAAATGCTTCGTTAATAAATTCTTACCACGTTGTATGTTCCTTGCAATAGTTCCGAACGGGTTTCTTCTTCGATATGTTGTGGAGCTTCAATTTCGGCTCGTTTAACTGATACGGTTCTAACACCTCAGGTCCACCCTCAACGTTCGGTTCAATATTAGCCTGATCATCGCCTTCACTCTCTGCTTCGAATATCAGAAAGGGCACTCTAATTATAGCCCAATTTCACTGCCTGGTGAAGAACCACTATCACTTTGAACTTCGGTTGCTGCATTTGGTTCTAAATCTGACATTCCACGGGAAATTTCGATCTGATTTCGCGCCGATTTGTTATCGACTGTTTTGTGTATTTATGTACACTTGTTGTACTGTAAGTATGATATGTGTTCGGAGGAATCAGCGAGTGCCAACTCGTGTTCATAACATGACGTCACATGACGTCATGAGATTAGGAAAATTTTCAGCCGAACGAACTTTTCAAGCCCGAAGAGGGTAAATTAAATCTCAATTTTCGAAGGGAAAAATCAAATTTTTAACTGGCAGAATGGTTGATATATGTATGAAAGTCGGATGAGTTTATTAAAGAGTTTTACAACCTTAGGTGCTTGTCACAAACAGGTGGGAACCTAACGTCATTGAAGCAATATACCGCTGAGTATTGTATCTCTCTTAAACATTCCCATATCAGTCTCTGAATCATGTTAGTTTGCTGGTAGTTACAGGTCACTTCAGGGTCCAAAGAAGTTAAACACGAAAGCATTGCATAGAACTCATTTACAATCTATTATGAACGTCATGTTAGATAGATTCCCTTAAATTATGTGTGGTTTTCTAGTTGCGGACCAATTCTTACATACAGAAATCCGTTTTTTTTTTTAATTCCAATAAAGTTTCACAAAATTGTACGAATATCAAAGACACAACGTGGCAAAAATGCCTGGCCCGTTGCAGCAAGCTAACTTCAATTTTTCACTCATCCATCAACCAAAATACCATTTCCTGTTACACATCGCATTGCACTGTACAACATTGTGCCATGTGAACATCGTTGCATACATGCGAACTTCAAATCGCCATAGCTCATTTCTGTCGTTGAAAAACCTTGCCTAATTCACGTTGATTGGACTGCTAATTAATATCTTCGTAACTGCTGGTGCTGGACATAAGTTTTGGAATTAACGCTTGTGATATTTGTGAGCGGCGGAATCCTACGGGATACGCGTATGATAGTCGATATTCGTGATCGCATTCGAATGTGAGACTGTTTTTTATTCCGGAGTTCGCTGCGACGTATTCGTAACTTTGAGCTAGCCTAACATAACGATAGTGTGTAAGTAGTCAGAGCTAGGAGTAGGATGTGTCAGGACGGCATTCACCCGGGGTCTCCGAATAGTTTTCCAGTTTTATTTATGGGCTGCACTTACATCCCTGTTCTTACCATTCTGGTTTGAAGAAGTCGAACATTTACAGCTTTGAAATTTTGTGATCACTTACAAACAAACATACCCTATAAAAACAAATTCCTTGGTGTGCCAGCCCCCCTGAAACTCATTTTAAGAAAATTGCTTTGGGTGAAATTGAAGGTTTTCAGTTAACTTGTGGTCATGTCCAGTCAAATATACTAGTTTTTGCTTACTTTGTTAGCATTAGTTCATAGTACATAAGCATAAGAGTTATATTGATAAATACCCTGGGTTTGCACCACTCATCAAGCAATCCTTTTTTTAATTTGAAAACCATGCATTAGTTAGCAGATGATGAATTGCACCCTAATTCCACATGGCTATGAATTTTACGATAGGGAATAAACCATCAAACTGAACAACCTAGTAAGTATTGCTGCTGTGGTTGATTGTGTGATGACATTTATACAAACAATTATTGCTGGCATCTAGGAGGTTGTGGCTTGGCCTACTTTCTTTTCTTCATCACCCGATCACCTCCAGAGTCCGTGCCTTTGCACTATATAGTCATGAACATGTGTCTTTAACATACCAATCACAATATATCCTTTCTCTATCATCAGGTCATTAAAATGACACAAACTACCGTCTAATTGAGTGGATAGGTGGAAAATTGCAAAAAAATGCAGTTTCTCAATAGTTGTGTGATCAATTGAGTTGTATGTTTGGGATGTTGATGTTGGTAGTCCAAACACAATTCAGTGACATATTGTTTTTATCTTCAAGACAGTTTCATCAGCTCTGGTGGCTGATGGTATTTGGCCTGTAAATAAGGAATCTAGGATCAACAGTCAGTAGTTTTTTTACCCTTACAAACATGATCCAATTATGATTCCTATTGGTTTCATCTCATTTTTCTTCTTTGATGAGTTTTGTGAGATTTAAACTTTATTTACGCAGTCCAAATAAATACACAGGCTAAAAGATTTAAATATTAAACCTAAGTGAGACTCCTTTGGGGGCATACACTAAAGAATAACCAGTTAAAAACTTTCATATGCCAGATACGAGATACACACCTACTTCCCTGCCAAGGCCCACAGAGGCTGACCCAACATTAAGAAGTAAATTCAACCTAAATGCATGCCCTTTTGTGTGTTAAAGTCATAATTTTGGATTTGCTTTGAATATCTTCTGAAAAATCTTCTGGAATCATTCCTTTCAACTTTTCTTTATCTTCATGTTAACAATCCATTAGGCAAGGAACCTCAAAGCAATATTGCTGCCCAAACTGTCCCGTTGCACTTTCTATTTTTGTAAATGAAAGTACATTTTTAGTTATGTAATAGTCTTTGCTCTGATGCCTGCTTTAATATTCTGAGCATAAATCCAAGGAAAGTGTAGTCAGCTGTGAAATCTTGTTTCTTCAGCCAAAATTCTGATCCAACGTAATAGCAGTTGATGGCATTCTAGATTTGAGGCACGAAGATTAAATCAATCTTGTTTAGTCACACCTGGTTTCATGTCACCAACACATGATGATTGTATAATTGCCACTAAGTAATCTTGATCAAGGCAAAGAGTGAACTGATGTCCATTTTAGTGAAGAGTAATTATTGAAATATATAAGCCATATCATTACTCATTTCTGAATAATAGTTCATTTACATATTTCTGAATAATAGTTGCCGTGTCATAGTTTATTTTGGTTGCCTTAGGCCGACAAGGTGCGACTACCTATATATATATATATATATATATATATATATATATATATATATATGAGAACAGTAATGCTGCCAGATTGACTACTTTGTTTGCAGCTCCCCTATATTGATTCCCATTATTCTCTGTGAGATTCAAAGGTCCTGTGATGTCAGCAGATTGCAAAAAGGTGGAAGTTGCAAAAGTCCTCTCTGAAGACGTGCAACTTGCACAAACTTTGTGATATGCAAATTCATACATTACTCACATGATCTGTGGCTGTCTACCAAGTTTAAAAGGAATGAGACACAACATGTGTATTAAGACTGTGTTCAGTCATTCAGTTTGTGCTACGGCACAACATGTGTATTAAGACTGTGTTCAGTCATTCAGTTTGTGCTACGGTACAACATGTGTAAGACTGTGTTCAGTCATTCAGTTTAAGATACAGCACAACATGTATAAGACTGTTCAGTCATTCAGTTTGTGCTACGGCACAACATGTGTAAGACTGTGTTCAGTCATTCAGTTTGTGCTATGGCACAAAATGTGTAAAACTATGTTCAGTCATTCAGTTTGTGCTACGGCACAACATGTGTAAGACTGTGTTCAGTCATTCAGTTTGTGCTACGTCACAACATGTGTAAGACTGTTCAGTCATTCAGTTTAAGATACGGCACAACATGTATAAGACTGTTCAGTCATTCAGTTTGTGCTACGGCACAACATGTGTAAGACTGTGTTCAGTCATTCAGTTTGTGCTATAGCACAACATGTGTAAGACTGTGTTCAGTCATTCAGTTTGTACTACGGCACAACATGTATAAGACTGTTCCGTCATTCAGTTTGTGCTACAGTACGTCACAACATGTGTAAGACTGTGTTCAGTCATTCAGTTTGTGCTACAGTACGTCACAACATGTGTAAGACTGTGTTCAGTCATTCAGTTTGTGCTACAGTACGTCACAACATGTGTAAGACTGTGTTCAGTCATTTAGTGTATGATACAGAATAATATGTATAAGACTGTGTTCAGGCATTTAGACTGCGCTGCAGCGCAATATGTAGTAAATTGAAAGAAAACAAAAACAACAAAACGTTTTAGTTTGGCTTCGGTATACTATCAAAGTTATTTTCCTGACGAAGTCTATTTCTTTGCAAGAAGAGAATTTTTTCACTTCATGGTGATTCATTTTACTTGTTAAAGAAATTCATAATCTGTATTTTGGACTGTCTTTGCCCCCCTAGGTGGGCCTCTTAGTCTGCCTTTACAGACAATTTGAACAAAATTGAGCTAGTAAGGTTATCCTTTTGCAACCTATACCCTGCCCCTGATTGGTTGAATTCGCATAATGAATTCTAGCATAAAAGTGGCAAACGCTAACTAGACAACTGAATCAGACAAAAGACTTCAAAAGCAGCTATATCCATATCTGTTGCTGATTACTCACAGAAGCTGTTATGATAATATTGTATGTTAACAACCATCTGTGCCTAACACACTCCATGCAGCTTTACTAATAGATGCTAACTTTCAGATAGATGCTAACTTTTCAGTGGGTGCAGCATCTTACCCCTCTACTACCCATGTACTTGAACCTATGCCCCTCTACTACCCATGTACTTGGACGTGTACCCCTCTACTACCCATGTACCTGTACCCTTCTTCTACCCATGTACGTGAACCTGTACCCCTCTACTACCCATGTACGTGAACCTGTACCCCTCTACTTCCCATGTACTTGAACCTGTACCCCCTACTACCCATGTACTTGAACCTGTACCCCTCTACTACCCATGTACCTGTATCCCTCTACAACCCATGTACCTGAACCTATACCCCTCTACTTCCCATGTACTTGAACCTGTACCCCTCTACTGTCAATGTACTTGAACCTGTACCCCTACTACCCATGTACTTGAACCTGTACCCCTCTACTACCCATGTACCTGTACCCCTCTACTGCCCATGTACTTGAACCTGTACCCCTCTACTACCCATGTACTTGAACCTGTACCCCTCTACTACCCATGTACCTGTATCCCTCTACAACCCATGTACCTGAACCTATACCCCTCTACTTCCCATGTACTTGAACCTGTACCCCTCTACTGTCAATGTACTTGAACCTGTACCCCCTACTACCCATGTACTTGAACCTGTACCCCCTACTACCCATGTACTTGAACCTGTACCCCTCTACTACCCATGTACCTGTACCCCTCTACTACCCATGTACTTGAACCTGTACCCCTCTACTGTCAATGTACTTGAACCTGTACCCCTACTACCCATGTACTTGAACCTGTACCCCTCTAGGCCTACTACCAGTCAGCTATGGTTGATCAGTTAGCTATGTTTGGTCTGAGTTAGTGGTTAGTTTTGCTGCAATCATGCCATAACTTTTCATGTATAATGATAGCAAGTGCCCCTCTCCTACCCATGAACTGGAACCTGTGCCCCTCTACTTCCCATTCTACTACCCATTTACTTGAACCTTTACCCCTCTACTATCAATATAATTGAAGCAATGCCCCTCTACTACCAATATATTTGAACCTGTACCCCTTTATTACCCATTCACTTGAACCTAAACCCCTCTACTACCAATGTATTTGAACCTGTATCTACTACCCATTCACATGAACCTGTGCCCCTCTACTTCCCATTCTACTACCCATTTACTTGAACCTTTACCCCTCTACTATCAATTTACTTGAACCTATACCCCTCTACTACCAATATATTTGAACCTACGCCCCCTCTGCTACCCATTTACTTGAACCTGTACCCCTTCTACTACCCATGCATGATTAGACTCAACTCTGAAATGGATTCCTTTGAGTGAATAAGCCTGTAGAAAATATTTTGCAAAAATTTAGCTGGATTCATGAAATATTTTTGGCAAACCACAGTTATGTCGACTGGTTAAATACAACAGGTATGACAGTATTAAGTCTTGTTTGTGGCCTTTGTATTAGGCAGATTGATTGATTGAGGCAAACCCAGGAGTCAATCCATTTACCAGGGCAGCTGCCTGTGGAAACAAAAGAAACTGTAAAAGAAACTGAATATAATAGCCGCGACGCGTGACTTGATTCCAGACTCCTTTGAAGTGGTTTCTACCACGTTGCCTTTATGCATCATGCTTGTTTGATATTTAATTACAAGTTGTATAGTAGTTAGTCTGATTACCCAAAGGTTGTGTAAATTATTGTTCTTTAACAAGGTATTGAGGTCCCTACACAGCGGGTGTCCTTCCATAGAAGTGTATAGACTCTATCAAGTTAATATTGAAAGGCACGTGGCGACAGCTGGATCTAGCTCTACTAGTAGTACTTAAATAATATCACTGTATTGTACTCCTCAAATTACCATCAATGCATGCAAACAGCTATTGTTACTATATCAACTAAATATTGTATTGAGTGGAATTATTTTTCGCCAAAAGCGTGACAACATACAAGGTCACATAAAAGTGAGAACGCTTATAAAAGTAACGCTGTTGTACCTGTGATCGCAGGTGAAATAGGAAAGAAAAAATGTGCAGACACTTGTGGAAGTGCTGGGTTTGGAATTGGTTAAATAATCAATTAAACCACATATGGACCAGCATCTGAAAATGTGTGGAATAAACTTAAAAACCTATAAAAACGTGGGAAAAGAGCTATCTATCTGTGGCGAAACTGTGACACTTGTTTAAAGTTGTCTTCATGGGTATTAGGTTGGTGGCAGTTTTGTTTGATGTCTCATCATTCTACATGCAAATCAGTACCTGTCCTGACAGCCTAAATCATATATTTCTGTGTTGAACAGGTTTCCTCCACTCACATTATGATAACAAGGTATTTTGTTTCCAGTAGCTCTTTCACAGGGGCTAGGCAAACTGAAATTTGTTTGTCAAATGTTCATACCGAGACAACCTCCCATGTCAAAATGTGCCCATTAGCCATAATCTACCAGTCTCCTGCTGTTGATATCCATACCGGATGAATCATTGTCCTTTATCTCACACTTGGATTTGCAATAGACCTTACTGTGTTATGGGAATACTCAGTGTACATAAGGATGATGGTAGTAGCTCCATGTGGATGATAAAACTAAAAGAGTTAAGGTGTGAACAACTCTTCCAGTTTCAATGGGAGTTATCATCAGCTGCAGTCCAGCAGGTAGGGAAAGTAGTTAGTTACCTATGGCTAATGGGTCATTTTGTGAACACAGTGTATGAATTGAAAAGCTTGCATGAATACATGCTTTCATATTCCACTACTTAATATTCAAGACTGTGTATGAATTGAAAAGCTTGCATGTATAAATGCTTTCATTTTCCACTACTTAATATTCAAGACTGTGTATGAATTGAAAGCTTGCATGTATAAATGCTTTCATTTTCCACTACTTAATATTCAAGACTGTGTATGAATTGAAAAGCTTGCATGATTACATGCTTTCATTTTCCACTACTTAATTTTCAAGACTGATTTTTTTACTCTGTTTTATGTGTACTAGGCCTATGTTTGAAGCAAATTTGGCGTAGCAATCAGGTGGTTTGGGGTTCGATCCTTTGGCCAAGTCATAGTTAGGTGAATACTTCATCCAAGAGCCATCTACGGTTTTCCCGTGTGAAATGACTTTCTAAATTGAAAAGATTCCAAATTTGAGTTAAAACGTTGCAATGGAACCATTCGATGTGAAAGTTTTAATCCATTAGCCTTTGCAGGCTTCTCCCACATTCTGGGCTGCTTAAGCCTCATAAAAATAACAACCTGATTATTATTATGATTTCATTTATGCTTGATCATTTGTTATACATGTTCACAAATGTTCTTTCAAAGTAAAGGTTGGAAGAAATCAAAATTTGCATAATGGCTAATGTGGTTTGATCTTTGGTGTAATCACTAACCTGTGTGTAGTATGTAATGTATTTTTTATTAATAATTATTAATTATTAATATATTTTGATATAAATACACAAATTATAATTGATTTTGAAGAATTTATGTCCAGTAACTATTAAGTAAGTTGGGGTGTGTTCATGTGACTCGACCCAAGCTTTGGTAAGCTCAATCTCAAGCTAACTAAGGTCTGCAGCCCTATTGTGTGAACCCTAGTGTTTTTGGAGGTTCAAAGGTCAACAAAATGTGGAACTTGTTAAATGAGAGAATTATTGTTTGGCGTTTGCAGATTTGAGGTTTGCATTGGAGTTTAGCTTCAAGTTTCTTTTTCTGTAATTCATGCAATCAGAGCCAAGTTCAAGTTAATTCTGTCTGACGCACTTAATATATATGTAAACTTTGGACAAATATCCTGTGATAATTTACTTCTCAAACACAAAGAATAATACTTTGTGGTTTTATGGTAATTTAGGTGTTTTTGAGGAATCTGTTGATTACTTGCTAATTTGTTTGAACTAAGAGTAAATTACAAGCAGGTTACATTTTAGTACTGCCTGCCCTACTTAACATCACACAGCTTGATATAAATCTTTTAGTCTCAAATAAAATAAAGGGAAACAGTGGAAAGTTAGCAATAGAAATTGTACCTTTCCCACGGATCTTAGCCAAAGGAGTAGAACTGGTTGCTTGTTAGTTGCCAAGAGATTAAAGTGAAAGAATTGCTCATTTGTAACAGAATAAAAGACTTAATGATGCCTGTTGATCGGGTCGACAGTATAGACCTTGACCAGAAACAAAGAAAATATAAATGGTTTTGTTTGAAATGAACACGTTGTATGTTATTATTTTATCATTTTCACTAATTTGGCATATTGTGGTCAAAAGCAGGTTATGGAGGTAGAGGAATAGAATAAAGTATGGCTGGCCTGTACAGGACCAACTGTAGTTCTATAGTATGGTCTTGGATGTAAGACATAGCATACAGGTGAAGTGTATGTAACTTGAAAAATGACCAACATAAATGGAGGCTTATTTTATCAGTGGTAGCTTGATTGCTACTTCCAGCTCAGGGCATTGCTAATATTATAATAACATATATAATATATATAATAATATATTACATCATATATTCTCCATGGATGAATTGAAGGTCAAAATATAAATCTTGTAATTTAACATATATACTATCCCAAGAAGGTATACTTTAATATATTTCATATTTAATCAGTTTGATGTGCCCTGTTAAATTATTTCATGTCAGCACTATTCAAAATGAAATGTGAAACCTTGTGATAAATCAGGTTGCTATTATTCCATGTTGAAATTATAATCTGCTTGTCAATTGTGTTAGAACTGAAGGGCAAAGGTCATGTAAGATCGAACCAGAGGGCAAAGGTCATGTGTAAGTTTGTAAAGTTCTGTTTATAGTTTAGTAACACTTGTGTGGACATTTTGCTACTTAGGTCAAACTTAAAAATCCTGGTATCTGAAGAATGTTAAGCTTGACAGAATGAACTATTCTGTGCAAGTGGGTGTCTCATACTGATTAAAGAAGCAGAATATCTCTAGTTGAGGTCAAAGTGCCTTTGATGTCAACAGCTAGCTTATCAAATGCAACAATCTCATGATCAAATGATTTCTAGTGGAAAATTTGGAGAGAGAAAAAAACATCTAAATTGTTACATTATAATTACATGGAAGTGCTATATTTTGTGAAGAAACGCTTGCTGCCTTGATTGAAGTCAAATGTCACTTGCAGTAAGCAGAGGTTAAGATGAAATTGTATTTAAAAGATTGTATAAAATCCCCACCCCCACCCTCCCACCTGCCCCCGCCCTAATGTTGTATCCATCAGTCATCTCTGTGAACCTTTTTCTTCATTTTTCTTGTTTCATCTCAGGTCCGTTCGTCATGAATACTCAGGAGGAAATATACGAGGCCATAAAGGACTATCAGAGTCGACAAAATGGATTTGAATTAGCCAGGAAATAAGAATCAAAAGGAGGCAGTCGATAGGCTGGCAAAAACATGAGAACAAATCATGGGCATAGGCGTAGGAGGCGGGGGGGCTGCACCCCCCACCCCCAACCAAATATTTGGGTGAAAATTCGGGCAAAATGCTGAGAATTTTTCGGGCACCTACTGAAAGAAAAATAATTTGCAATGTGTTTTTCAATGGTTAAACTGATATCATTATTATCATTATGATCATTATTATTGTAACGACTTCCCCAATAATTATAACCAATATGGAAGTGTGATAAAGACGGAAAATTGCTTGTATGTTACTGGCATGCGATGTAATAACCGATGCACACGTATATGATATGCAAATTAACATGTTGAATGCACGCATAGCGCGCGCGGAATTTTGATTGTATTTTTCAGGCAAGTGGTTACAGCCCCCCCCCCCAAATCAAATTGGGCTCCTACGCCTATGATCATGTGACACAGGCTACCCACTGGTAGCATGGGTATAGCATTACCAGTAGCAGGTTATGAAAAGAAGGGAGCTTATTTATTTAGTTGTTACATTAAAACAACAAAGTTCTGTAAATAAACAATTAAAGGCAGCATGCTGCTTTATTGGAGAAGAATATTTAGAGGATTATTTATGTTAAAGGGAATAACTTGGAAATAACAGGACAGAGAAAACATGGGGATTGGATTAAATATTCTAAAGTTTAAGTTAACAAAACAAAAAAACCATTAAGTCTTTCATGTGACTGGGTGCCTGGTAGTTTGCAGTATTTATAAATGTAAATGGAATGCTAGTTTACTGATATTCATCGGGTTGTTATTACAGTCTTAGAGACATTCATTCCACTTTCAAGCATATTGAAAATTGAATAACTGAACCCACTAGAGTACTTCTTCTCCCACACAGTTTGAATTGACTGGTAATTAATTAGCATTTTAAGAACAACAACTTTAAGAACAACAACTTATTCACTTATTCTTTTATAAAGATAGGCTGGACACCTAGAATATCATTTCTTGTTGGGTGTATTATCTCATTATACTCATGTAATATATATATATATATATATATATATATATATATTTATATATAGAGAGAGATTGATGATAATATAATACAATAATATATTATACTTAAAAGAGACACAAATCAAGCCATCATTATTGGTCTATGTGATAGAGATAGTATCATGATAAATCTTGTTCCATTTAGAGATATCACAGATTATACTGTACTGTTCCTTCATACACAAAGCTTAAGACTTGATTAAAGTCTTAATATGATGTCATCTAGCCACTTGTGATTCAATTTCTTATGTTTTGCTTTATTTATTACAATTTTTTTGTTTCCTGTAAAGGACATGGATTGAAAATGCTGAAAATAAAATTCTGAAGCTCTCAACATGAAGGCATTGGGTTCAGTTTCAACAGCATTCTTCCTTGAAAATATGAAAAATTTCATAACCTATTGCCACTATGGTATCACAGATTTACAACATGAAATCTCCTCGACACGCCTTTAAAACATTGTCAGGAAATGAAATAAATAAATGAAAAACTAAGATATCTCCCAAATGGAGCAAGATGTTTCTTAGGTATTTGAGGAAGTTGTTTATTATAAAGATCTGTGTCATTTAAAGCCAGAGAAGATGATTATTAGGTTTGTGTCCCTCTCAATGGAATATTTGAGAGCGTGGTGGCCAGTTGGCTAAGGCGATGAACTCGTGATCCAAGGATTGCTGGTTCGATTCCTGCCTAGTTCATTACGTTGTGTCCTTGGGCAAGATGCTTTATCTCACTTGCCTCTCTCCACCCAGGAGTTAAATTGGTACCTGTGAGGTAACTTGTCATTGAGCGCAGTATATAACTGAGCTGCTGACTGGAGGGATTGTCTCTGGGACAGGTTGTCATTGACCAGGGGTAATGTAACATCTGTAAAGCGCTTTGAGACCTATCGCTGGTATAAAGCGCTATATAAAAAGCAAATATTATTATTATTAAATTCTGATCGCAGACACCATTCCACAAGGAAAAAGAACTAATATATTTGCAATATCTTTTATGTTAAAATCCCACCTCTCCATATCCTTCATTTCTCCAATACATGTATCATAGTAAATTACCTGTTTTGTCATCATGGTATTTCAAAGGCTTTTTTTTCGTTGTATAAACTTGCTGTCGATTTGAACTAAAATGACTTAGCTTTTACTGTAGTAGAGTTCAAATATTTCAATGAATATTTAATGAAGGTTTGAAAAAACAAAACAAAGACAATTTGACTTTATTTGCCATGATGATGTCTCTATGCTATTATCAGATACAGCTATTTCTAAGCTGGTTTGGGAAATTGTTCGTCACAACACATAGGCCACAGCAGGGGGGGGGGGGGTTGGGGGGATTGGAAAATTGTACATGCAGGCAAACTTTCTGTTAGTTGGGAGGTTTGTATAACCTAATTCATGTTTTCTGCATGTGTCACAGAACAAAACCCGAAATATGTACAGTTTGGGGAGTTTGTATAGGGCCTACTTGTGACGGTACTGATGAACAATGTGCATTTAGCACTTTCTGATATTTTATTTCCTGTATGATGTTATCGTTCTGATTTTGTCATGGGAGTTGGTACTTCTGTAAGTACGGTAACTTGGACACAAAATTTCACTGTAGCCTTCAAGATTTTTTTGTCAGCCCCACCCACTGCCATTGGGGTAGACCAGTGATGATGGATGAGTTTGCTTCTCTTTTAAACATGCTGAAGGGAATTAACCCAAAGAGCTACAAACAATAGCAGATGTCAAATACCAGAATTATTTAAGCACCTGGCTGTGCTTGCAGCATAAACTGTCCGAATCAAATACACTTAAATGAACATGATATGTAGTTAATGTGTCATAAAGGAAGTGGTGTTTTGGCAAATATTTGGAATGAGATATTTCTATAATGAGCACAAGTTTGGTATTGGCTTTGGAAGGGGGTCATGTCAACAGGGAGGGGTCATACTTGACGTGCACTTGGCACAAAATGCTGACAATACCCCCACTGTTTGTGGTAGGGGTGAAAAGTTCTTTTGTATCAAGCAGAGTTGCACAAACTTTGTCATTCACTGTTGACTGCTGTGATCATGGGCAACTAGTTACCAACTAGCTTGTTTTAGCTGGCAATCCTATTGCGTTTAGTTTTGTACTGTCTCACAATATGTAGTTAAGTAGGTTATGTAAAGTCTGGTTTTGTGCATACTTGAAACTGGACCTTCTTCAGCTGTCTGGTAATACGTGTATTTTTAAACAATTGTTTTTGGCATTGTCTCATTTGATACTGGTTGTAGCTTTCATGATATTGCAATTAGCTGCTGGGAGGGTGCGTCTAACTGGGTGATTCATTTTATTGATCACACTGCAACAGTTGAATGCATAATATATTAGTTAGGATGTCTGTGTTATGTAAACAATGGTAATTAACACAACCTTCCCAAACACTTTCCCATCATCCCACTCATAACCCTCTCCAAATATTTGGCAATATTTTGTTGTCGAAAAAGAGAGAATTTGATTCAAGTTTTCAAGATTCACCTTTAAGGTATGTGGCCAAATCCTAAAAGGTCATGTGAGGTCACCAGAGGTCAAAGTCTGAAAACCTTGGGAACAGATTAACTCCCCTGTAAAACTCACGACCTTTATACTTGGTCATGTGGATTGACCTTGTGTGTAGATTACACTAAAAGTTCTCAATAAATTTGGTAACCTGTTAGGTTTCTGTTTAAAAGTCTGTAACATCTAAATGAATTTTCTGCCTGAAGTCGTCCTTTAAGGTTAACACCTAAAGTTAGGATTCGTCTGAGCTGGATGACCATAAAACGTGATAAATTATGTTATATATTAAGTTTAAGTCATAGATAAATTATAAGTCATAACTAATATGGGGAACTTATAATTTCCGAAATGGACATGTTTTATTTTCCCAAAAACTATAGGACATGTGTATCAAGGGTTGCACGCCAAATGCTGTACCCTTCTAACACCCCCCCCCTCCCCCAATGGTATGTAAAGATTTGACCTCATCTGGTCCTATATTTCAATTACATATGCAGTTCGGTCAATTTCCTTTCGCCTTCTGTCGAGTTTCATTCATACTGTATGTTTTGTCAATGATCCAACTTTTGGTACTTTATCAACTAACGTTAAATACACCGCTAATGAACCTTTTCCAATTGATTAATTGTTAGCTAAACTAGCCAAGCTTTTGTCATGGTAATGAGTCTTCTTGTGAGTCTGTCCGTTGACAATGGATGAAAGGCTTCTTCTCACAGGTCCATTGCTGATTTGGAACCAGTCTTGGGTAACATCTATTGGGGGGGGGGGGAGGGGTAGCAATTTTATCGACAAAAGGAGGTCAAAGGTAATTTGGAGTCTTGAGAGGTCAAAAAACGAAAAAAATCACATAAAAGTCTCTTCCTCAGCTTTTTTGTTTAAATTGGATCAAACTTGGTCATTACAACCAAAGATGGGTCAACATAGTTGTACTTTTTCCAAGGTCAAAGGTCATTGGTTAATTAATATTATAACAACGAAAAATAAATGCCTTCTTTTCCTATAGGGTGTATGTTTCATTTTGATCAAACTTAGTTATACTGATCAGCTGATGATGGGTCCTCAAAATCTATACTTAACTTGCGGGTCAAAGGTCATTTGCAGCCAAAGAGGATAAGGAGCAAAAATCACATTAAGATTTGTACCTCTATATAGGGTTAGTTTGATCTGACCAAACTTGGTGATTGTGTCCTGCAGATGATTGCTGATAAAAGTTGTATTTAGCTTACAGTTCAGTTTCTTGGTGGTTGTGGACACTTGACTTGCAATTTACCAGTTCCTGATGAGGATGCAAATTTATGTTTCTGATACTTGTAAATGTCAAAGTTATCATCGGACAATAAACAACAACAAAACACAGATGATATCGGTATAATATACGGTGTATAAATATCTTTATTCGCTTCATTTACAGGTTACTGTAAAATGTTATGATCTAAAAATAGTAATATCCATATTTATAAAAGTTGCAGCACTTTAAGTTAGTTAATATGGCATGGTTGCTATGGTATGTTAAGGTTTGCTTAATACTATGCCATATTTATTGTACAATAAAACACATAAACGACCATTTTATTATAATAATAGCTAATATGTATAAACGATAGCCTCATTGTCATAAATACTAAACAAGAAAAAGAAAAAGAGAGTCAACCATTTTGAATTCTATTTCATTCTGTTACATATGTAACACTTTTGACGGGTTTGATATATTGTGTTATCACTTGAATCACCTCAGAAATCTCTTTGTTATTCATGCAAAATAGTATGTCATAATTAACTTTTAACTATATTTATTTCTTACTTTTGTTCGACTTCAACCTTTATAGATAAGCATAATAAATAAAATATTTTTTAACATAATCAAATTATTCGCTTGTGACATATTTTTTACTGTTGTTTTTTTTTTCTATCAGCATCAGCCGATTGCTTGCTAATCGATAATCAAAGGATGACGTCACAAACTGTCACCCTTCATTAAACCTGTGATCAAGGACATATAATACACATATTCCATTTGAACTGTACAGATGGAAACAGACTTATGCTTGGTACAAAGTTACTTGATTCCAATCAATACTTCTGATTAGCTTGCAAGCTGCCTTTAATGTTTGTCTTCAGTTCACTTACATGGCAAACCAAAGTACTTCCCCAACGATGGTTCCTCAAAGACCGTTAGCATTTTTAAACTTGTTGAAAGAGAATTAGAAGTTATTTATTTCCTATCAATTCTAATGCTTCAAATTATTCCGAGGTATTTAAAAACTGACCTTAAAATAGTTAGATGTCCAAAGGGGTATAAACTACCCCGTGCGGGACAGTAAAAAATATATATATACCAAGTTGATTACTGGCGACCATTTTTGGTATTTTCTAGCATATTCAAAGGGTAGTACTGGTAAATTCTACATGTTGTCACTTAACCCTTCAATGTTAGTACTAATCCATTGTTTCATAAATCCTTTTTTTTGTTGTCTTCATATGGACGAATGGGCACAAAATCCAACAATGTGGGACCTAAGCAATTAGAAATGCATTGTAAATATACATTCCTTTCATTGAGGATTCGTATGTGGGGTAAACGTGGTAGTGTTAGCAATAAAGTCAACTTTCGGTGTTCAAAGGAGAAGCAATGAGTATGATGAATGACTTCATCCAAGAAGCTTAGAAACTCTTGTTCCGTTTGCCTTTTTTAAGAGGCATCATTCTAACGATTTCGTATACCCCCCTCCCCCCCCCCCCCCACACACACACATAATACATGTTTGTATTACATTCAGACCGAGGACCCCATTGTAATTTCCATTGTTCAAATCCACGTACACTAACCTTAACAATACCCCATACAATAGAATTCTTCCGAGGACGTTGAATCACATGTGATTCTTTAGAAATCACAACCGAGGACCTGAAATTCTTTGGTTCAAGTCCTCGGTCAGATAGCAAAACAAACGCACGCATACGCGAGCGTGCATACACATTTTTATTTGTCTTATTTCCATAGTGAGCAAAAATTACATTATGTTCAGCATTCCAACTTGAGCACCCACATTGTCTAGTACCAACACCTTTATTTAAGTTCAAATAAAGCATTAAATCTTAACGGATATTTTTTTCCTCTCTGTGCCGTTATTTTCGAACTTGCTGACGCCTTCAGTCTTAATATTAGGCGGAATATAACAGACTATTGTATCTCTTAAATGCATCAGCTGTTCTCATATAGTTTAATGTTCATGGCTAAACTTTCATAGTTTGGTCTGCACTTTCACGAAGTTTTACTCAAAATAAGGTTCCAGTTGATCAAACTCAGACACGTGACAAGATTTTTTTCACCAAATGATGGTTAATAAGCAAGTAATAGAGGCGATCCCGAACATTTCATCTCCCGGATTCTTCTCATTATTAAACACATGAATGAGCCAATTTGAGAATACTTTTTAACTTAACTGCGCTGTTTTCAAATGAAACTTATAGCTAATCGAGCTAAGTTTCCTACACTGTAATTGGACTTTACGATAGAAATGCCCAATACCGTTTTCAAAATCAACTCAAAACCTGTTTACATAATAATTCCTTAAAAGAATTGTATAAAATTACTATATGCTGAAAGAAGCCACTCTCATGGAATCATTGATATAATTCTCAATAATCTTGGCATATAACAATAGAGATGAATAGTAATTAATCATCCGTTAATTACTTATGATGATCTTCGTCTCTGATTCTGTGTAGTCAACATCATTGATCACTCTAAATTACTTAGCAACGTTTTCTCTTGGTCTGAAGTGTTTAAGATTATTCGAGGTCAACTCTAGTTTCTTTAGAAAAACTACTGCTTGCTTTGTTAATAAAATGGCTATCGATGTCCGTAGCCAGTCGTCAGCACAGGAAGGCTGTCCCCCCCCCCCCCCACGCCCCAAGCAGGCTTTAGTGTGCCCCATTTGTGCCACCGTCATTGCACAAATCCTTCACGTGTGTCAAGTCCTCTCGTTAGATTTGTTAATGCCTATCTCACTCAGAATCCCTGGCTAAGGGTCTGTGGTTACCAACACCAGTAATGTAGAAAATCATCATAAGTCGTTCCTTTTCAATGGATATAAAATCCATAGTCGGCCTTAGCAAGTAGTATTTAGTGGGGTGCTGTGGCCCCAGTGGCGGCGCCAGGAACTTTTAGTTGGGGAGGCTAAGGGGGGGCTGAGCCAATTTTGTGGGTGGCTTACAAGATTGAGTGATCGCCGTCCTGGGGGAGGGGTATAAGGGGAGGGGGTGCCCCCTCCCCTTTTGAAATTTTTCCCAATCCTGGAAAGGCCTACATGCAAAATGGTGGCATTTAGCGAGGCTTTTGTCACCTGAAAATTTCTCCAAAAATATGCATTTTGTTTGTGAGTAACTTTAGTCAAATTAGAATGGAAGATACCAATTCACAGTTTTCGTATCACTAAAATATTACCTGCTGTGAAAGATCCAATTCCTTTGCTCAATTATTATATCGCGCTCTCTGACACAACTCCTGTTTTAGTCTGTATACACGCTGTTTGTGAAACGCACACGCGGATAAAGCTGGATTCTGAATTGTTTTTATCAGTCACCAAAACAAGGCTTCCTGCACCACAACTGAGTCACTGACTATTATCATGTGAAAAATTCATCAAAATTTCCATTGACCATTGTAGCACTGCGTTATGGCTGACACAATTTGGGTAGGCTATATTGTTTCAATGAGGTTTTTTTTTGGTGCCTATTTCAGTTGGGGGGCTAATGGGGGGCTGACTACTTCAGTGGGGGGGCTTTAGCCCCCCCAAGCCCCCCCCCCCCCTTGGCGCCGCCACTGTGTGGCCCCCCTCCCTTCCCCCTGACGACAACTAGTTACACCTCTACCATATTACACTTCAGTAGCTTGCAGTGTAAACTCACCAATATGAACTGAACGTTGTAATATAGGTTTAGAGTGCTTTCTGTAAGCCCAATGTAAGGCTGGTTCACGGACATAACACCCACAGCCCTAGTTAAAAAAAAGGGGGGGGAAGTCGCCCTTCGGTAGGTGATACAAAAATAATTGCCTACAATTCTTAGCCAGTTTGAGGGGAGAGGAAAGGTGCTGGAGTCAGGTTAACCTTTGGTGCACTCACATACTCTTTTTGGACCATTCGAGGTAGTTTAAATGCCAAGGTAACAACAAATGGTTGTCTAAAACAAATGTGAAGTGTTAAACTGTTTAGCTGTTGTCTTCGGAAAAGAGAGCCACTGGTTACAACGGAAGATCTCATTCGTTAAGAGGCTAGGATAGGTTCCTAAATGACGTATCTACTTAAAATTGAATAAGGCCATCGATCGTAGATTGTCACTATGGATTTCAGTTGAGCACAGATGTTAGGGGGTATGTAGTATATACATGGATAGTAATATTTAACAACGTAAGTGAAGTACAGCTGAATATTGGGGGCGGGGAGGTCGCCGGAGGGTGGCGAGGTGGGTTTGATTGAAACGTGGAGATGTACGATGTAAAAATCGTGAAGGGTCTTAGAATCTTATAACCCAGAAGAGAAATAATGGGGAAGAGAGCATGTTAGGGATGCTCTATCTCAGTTCCATGCACTGAACAGACACACTACTATATTTCTTTCCATGCACTGAACAGACACACTTCTATATTTCTTTCCATGCACTGAACAGACACACTACTATATTTCTTTCCATGCACTGAACAGACATACTACTATATTTCTTTCCATGCACTGAACAGACATACTACTATATTTCTTTCCATGCACTGAACAGACATACTACTATATTTCTTTCCATGCACTGGACAGACATACTACTATATTTCTTTCCATGCACTGAACAGACACACTACTATATTTCTTTCCACCCACTGAACAGACATACTACTATATTTCTTTCCATGCACTGGACAGACATACTACTATATTTCTTTCCATGCACTGAACAGACACACTACTATATTTCTTTCCATGCACTGAACATACACACTACTATATTTCTTTCCATGCACTGAACAGACACACTTCTATATTTCTTTCCATGCACTGAACAGACGCACTACTATATGTCGATAAAGAACACTCAAGTACACGAATACTAAATTGAGTATCGAACTATAGGCAAGTTAGAGCTTCCTCTGCAACACCTCTGCAAACACCTCCCCTAATTTTGCATTCATCTTTTATTTTTTTATTTTGTTCATTCATTTTGCATTTTGTATTTTGCATTTTTTCCCTGGTTTGGCACTACCAGGGGAACGGAGTCGGTTATTCCCTCAACTCGCATCTACCCACTTGAACTTCCCTATAGTCAATGTTTCAATTTTATGACACGTAATAAGTGTTTGTATTTCTCCTCCCGAATGCACAATGTTAATCTTTTACAGAGGGGGCATCATATGATGTATCGGCAAGGATACTACTCATCTGCAATGTATTTCAGAGTGCGTCACGTACCAATTAACAAACACCACGTATTAACTAACATCACAGACTACCATGGAACTTGTTTAGTTCATCTGAAAGATTCCTCTGGGGACAATCGGTACTCTAACAGTGTGAAAATGATGTAACTAATTAAAGTAAAACCTTGTGTGCATCTTCGTTCGAAAGTTATTGCACGTATGCTCTTATATGAAGACCCTTAATACTGACAGATTTCAATTCTGAAAAAAAAAAAAAAGTTTGCAGTTGATACAAAAAAACATTTTGTCGAATTCTCACGAAGGTCCTTTCAGCCTTAACCACAGATATAATTTGTCTAACTCTCGCTGCAATGCTGCGATTTTCAAAAGTAATAGTTAATTTGAAGATATTTTCAATAAGTTTGGTAGATTACAAGACCGAGGTGTTGTTCCCTGTGCCTACATCCCTCCACCGTATTCTACAGCTCAAACAATTCTATAGTCACCCACCGGTATGACAGTTCATACAGATGCCAATGATAGCAGACGATGGAGTAACCATGACTACAGATAAATACTGATATGTTGAACAGAATGCACATTGCCAGTCTGTATCGGCATTTCGTTGAACAGGGGTTTCTTCTTCTTCTTCGTCTTCTTCTTTCTACGTGCTTAAGATGGATATCTGAGTCAATATGGACCATGAGGTATTATTGAGGTATACAGTCTGCTTTGGTTTTTACACTATATACTATGGGACGTTATGTAATGGTGAGTAAAAAAGGAAGTTAGTTTGCATCAGTGTGATGTGGGGTAACTTGAAGACACATAGTTTACATCGTCAAGTATGTATATATTAGGTTCTCCTGCAAGCAGGAACTCGCGAAGTAGCCTCATTGGCTTATCAAAGCCGCAAGCTAACCGAAGTCAGTCTCTCACATTCATATTTAACGTCCATGATTATGAATTGTTAATTGTCAACAACTCTGTAACTGGACGACATACATTAATCTGGGAGTGACTCGAACAGGGGCCTTATAAGATTGAAATGCACCGGCGTTAACCACTGAGCTCTAACACTCCACAAGTTATCGGTCTCTTATTCATATTGTCGTCGTCAACAAAAGGAAAGCCTTGCACTGTTTGTTTCACAACCGATGACGTCATCCTGGGTATCACGTAGTCCTCTATCTTTTGGAATTTGATGAATTGATGCATCTGCAGTGACGTTGTGAAAAGTACCCGTTTGCGCATGGCGGAACCAGACACTCACGATGTGAGACACAGCTGTAAAGATAATGTCATTTACATGATTTCAGTAAAGCGCCGTGATAAGTTCCTTAATTGTGGTAGGTAGTCTTTTAAATGATTTAAAGCCATACATTTGTATCAGCTCAAATGTTCTCTTGAGTCCCTCTTTCTGTATCCAAACGGTTCCACGATTAGAAAGAAAAAATATGTCTTCGAATGGCACTACTAGTCTATCGGAATGGTAGGTTGTGATTTGTAATACACTGCCTATAATGAACCTTGGTTTTTTCCATTGGTTCATAATGCCAAAGCAACGATATTATATATGATTACAAATGTCTGCCAAAGAATGTTTAATCAAAACAGTTACATTAGTACATTATTTATATTTCAGCGTTGAAGTTACTCGTGACATGTTAATTACATCGAGGTGTAAATATGCTGATGTCTGACATACTGTATAGGTTTCCCCCTGATATAATGACATTTCCCCTAACGTTTTGAAACAGATTACGTTCAGAAACACTCATACTATACTATCGTGGTGTTCACTGCCAGAAATTCGACTGGGAACATTTTGTGTTGATTAACTATGAATTATTACCTGCAGTCCTGTTCGGATAGCTTGATACCTTTCTTTCCTCGAAAGAAGTTTTTACAGGGTCTGTCTGACATCAGGCAATCGCACTCACAGTTCTCATTCTGTAGGAATGGTTGTGGGCACTTAATTGGACACTCACAGGAACAGGTATTGAGATTTAATACTTTCTCGTTAGAACAGTTAGCTTGAGTCACACCACAGAACGGTTGCTTCTCCACGCATTCACACGCCGTGTCTTGTCTTATAGATTTGGTCAGAGGCGTATACGTATCCAGCAAAAACTGTTGGTAAGAACACATATGCTTGTCAAAAATGGCATCTGTTGCACAATGATGGAATGATCAACAGTGTGAAGACACATACTTTGTACGTACTAAACCATGATACGAACATGATGACTATGTCTCCCTACCAGATCATCAGATCTATAGTCAATCTGATCCGTGATTTACACTACCATTTGTGTGGGGGGAAAATCATAAAATAAAACATTTTTGGTTACATATAACCAAAGATTTATTAAAGTGATGCCCCGTAATTTTACCGTGCGTTACTCACAGGATTAACCACGGTCAGCTGACCTGAATGGACCAATAGGATTTAGGAATCTTTACTAAGTATGAATGAACATGCGATTAACACATGGTGACCTGAGGGAGTGAAAAACGTTATTAAGCGCACAAAGCGATTTCGATTGGGTCATGAGTAGGGTAGAGTCATCATCCCATTCACATTCTGTTTACTCGTGAATGTACCGCGACGTGTATGGTGCGCCTAGCGTCTCATTGGACGACCAGTGTCACATGTCGTTTTCTAGTGCACTGATTGGACGAAATCGAAATATGTCGAATTAAATTTACATATGTCGAATAAAATTGGCATATGTCGGTTTTTCGTGTTCTAATTGGACGATCATTGTCACATGTTATTTCTAGTGCTCTGATTGGAAGAAATGTCACATATATGAAATATATATATATTTTATATGAAAAACTATACAAGCCTAGCTATTAGCTACTATATTGGCAATGCCAAAAAGCAAAGCTGTCCAGACAGGTCCTCCTAGGCTGGCAGAGATACGGAGTCGATTAAAATACAAATCACATACATGTATATTTTTTTTGCTGGTTTTTCCATGGTCAAGGTTCCAATTTTTGTCATTACGCAAATCTTGATGAAAAGAACGTTGTGAATAAACGTTTAGCTATTCTAATTTCAGCTGCTTTGATTCTGGGCCTATTACGATGCAGATGTAAATTATAAAACTTACTGGTTATATATTTACGAGTGACCCGCTTACCTGTCTCCCCACAACATTAGCACCTCATTCTACCGTGTCTAGTATGCCCTGGTAATCTTTTAACACTGTGCACCCTCAGTTACTCATTCGTTTTCGTAGTGGATTCAAATCTTTCGAAAACTGCCCGGATTACGTTGGATTATTACCTTCTTTACATCATATTGGATTTCTAAGCGTTCCAACAGCCTATTACAGCCTGATAAGTATCCTTTTCTTATAGGGAAGGGAGTTTGGGGGCTATTTTTATTGTGCAACTCACGCCCATATGTTCGTTTTTTATTAGCGTAACGTTATTTTCTCAGGTAGTAGTTCCGCGAAACTACTTCGTTCGAACCGCCTATTTCACACTATCGCGAATAGGCGGTTTCTCATCTTTGTGTACATGTTTTTATCTGTTATACTTCTGCTAAGATGTTATAATTGTTTTAATGTACTTTGGTTACTTGTTCGCTTTCTAAGTGTTGGATTTCACTTTTGTAACGTACTTTGTAAGCCGCGAGCCCCTATCAGTGTTAAAAGATTACCAGGGCATACTAGACACGGTAGAATGAGGTGCTAATGTTGTGGGGAGACAGGTAAGCGGGGAACGAAGTAAATTCGTAGCACGGACACAAAGATATGAAAATTATATCGACATATGTCGATTTCTTTCACATATGTCGATTTCCTCCAATCAGAGCATTATAAAATGACATGTGACAATGATCGTCAAGTAAGAGCACGAGAAACCGGCACATGTCAATAACATTGGACATATGTCGATTTATTCCAATCAGAGCATTAGAAAACAACACGTGACACTGGTCTTCCAATAAGAGCACGAGAAACCGCCATGTGTCAATTTAAGTTTTACATATGCCGATTTCAGGAATTATGGCACACCAGGCGTCGATTTCATCCAATCAGAGCATGAGAAACTTACATTTGTCAATTTAATTCGAAGTATGTCGTTTTAATGACTTACAACACACATAGGCGCACCATAGACGTGCTACCGATGTGTTCTATGTTGTATTTGTTAAACACGGGCGGTACCACGTTCGACCAGGTAAGAAAGACCAGGTACCTGAGAATATCACCAAGAAACCGCACCGCATGATGAAATTTGGCATATAAAACAACCCATTAAATTTGTGGGACGCAAAATTATATGTTTGAATTCAATGGTTTAATAATCATATGCCAGCAAAAGATAAAGGTATGTATGGAGACGTTCTAGCAACAACTCAGAGGAGTGGCCAGTCTTTTAAAACTAGTACCTTCCGAAACATGTAGAAAAGTTTGCATGCTAACATGTAAGACAAGAAGGATTGACTTTAAGGGTGAAATGAACAATGTCCATTTATGTAAATGATCCATAAGCCTTGATGAAGAAGATACATCATCTGTCGTGTATTCATTTGGCAGACAAACGTAATGAAAGAAAATATGGTCACCATTAAAGATGCGGTACTTACATAAAACGTTTTATATTCAGATGAAATGGAGGTGCATTCTTGATGCTCCAAACAACATCCGCCATTTTTGCATCGCTGAACCACAACGCATTCTGGGAACAATGTTTGATAGCCTCTGTCAATGTTTAGTTCATGAAATGCGTCTAAAATAGTGTCACGTGGTTTACAGCTCGCATTGAGGAATTCCTCTTTTATTTTAAGATATGTTTCTTCTCCTGTTGGAGAGGTAGATTCTTTAAGAGAAAAAAAGACAAAAGAAACAGTTGCATAATTCTGATGAGAAACTCTGTTCTAATTTTTCGCAGCCTATAGTGGCTAGCATGTATGAATTTGCCAATGATATGAAATCCCGTTGACCCGGCAGCGAGTTTTTTTTTATGCAGGTAGGTTCGTACCATTGTGTATATTGAATAGCCAATCACAGCCAAGTTCATTTTATTCAATATACACAATAGTACGAACCTACCTGCATAAAAAAAACTCGCGACCCGGCAAACGATCATGATGTTTGTTTTCATTCCTTGGATACAGTTTTTGCATCTATATATTATCTTAAGCTAACAAGGCCTGACGAGAGGGGGTGCAATCCTGGGGCTCGGGGTCAAGAAATATGGATGTGTCAGAGAAATGTAGCTCTAGACGCCTCTGCGTATATGCAGTAATACGTCATTAAAACGCAGTCAACCAAAACTAGGGCATGTAACAAATGACTTGCAAGAAATGTAACAGATGATACACTATAGGGTATGTAATTACAAAGGACG
The DNA here is from genome assembly GCF_037975245.1 of Apostichopus japonicus. Lineage (NCBI taxonomy): Eukaryota > Metazoa > Echinodermata > Holothuroidea > Aspidochirotida > Stichopodidae > Apostichopus > Apostichopus japonicus. The sequence goes on along the minus strand of NC_092574.1, from coordinate 5,527,751 downwards.
AACTTCGACATACAATAAATCACAAACTAGGACATGTCACAAATGTACTATAGGACATGAAATGTATGACATACTATAGGGTACGTAACTAATAATATACCAGAACATAACACGTGACAAGTGACGTACTAATAGGACACTTGGCTTTTGAGGTACTTTTTAGAGAGACAATACTTGCGTGTGTCTATATATGTAGAAGACCACACAATCGCAAGGAATGAGTATTTGGCATGACAACGTAAGTGTTAGGTAACATATATGTTTAAAATCTCTGCATGACGAGGTAACTTGGGCAACAGGGTTGTAGATTATTCGATGTCTGTGATGAATATCAATGTGATACCGGTACATCATGTCACTCTTCTTTGTTAAGCAGACGATGCACTCTACCAGTATACCTCGGTTAAAATTGTATCACACGCAACCTAACTTAACTGGGTAAGACCAAACTTTGGTTATAGACACACATGTATACTTTGCTTGTAGACAGTGTTTGTAACTTAACGTTCAACTGTTTTGGTGTGCAGTGCTGTAACCTACCCGTTTGTCTCCGCCTTCCGCTCCTCCCCGTCCTACCAGCTTTCCGTAACGTCGATTCCTTTCTAGTTGGTGGCGGTAGACCTTGCTCCCTCCGCACTAAACCAACCACCTCATCCAGCTCAGCTGCTTGGGATTGGTTACGTTCTAACTGGCGAAATTTTTGCTGTTTAGCAAAACAAAAAGGGGAGAAAACAAGGTAAACAAATCAGCATACGTATATATAGAAGCTTATATTTACCTTACAAACATGACGTAACAAAATAACATCAATCCCAGGACCTTTTGTCGTGATAATTATGCCAGTATATCCTGCTGAAGATTCTAACGGTGATTTACCTCGACAGTTCGCTGTGCCAGTTTATGTCGTCGAATTTCGGCGTCAATTGCTTGAAAGACGTTTACTAAAACTGTTATAGGTCTAAATGATTTATCTATAGCCTCTGACGAAAATTATCTGCATCACTGAAAATCTCTCACAGTGATTAATCCTGTCAGCCCCCCCCCCCCGCCGCCACCGTCCCATGCCCACCTCTGCTTAGGTTGCTATCGTGGGAGTAAGAGAGACGTTTAATTTCAAAACGTGTTATCAAGAAATATCAAATATACGGATAATTGATACCGATACTTGAGCTAAGATCGTTATCCGTAAAATCATTATCAAGCATATCTTGATATGAGGAGAATATTTACCCTTAAATACTATTTATAATAATTCTACAAATTTAATACATATTTATATCAATTATTTACCGTATTGTACTTTGTCCTTTCGTGATAAAAAAAAGGAATATTTCATATGTAAAATAGGAAAGATACAATGACCAGTGAGTTTTTTTTTTATTATAGCCAAAGAAGAAATGTTTGTTCAGAACTATTTCGTCTGCATATAAAATGGAGCTATACATATACAAACACACACGTGACCCAAACGCATGCAGTCTCTTAATTAAGTTTATAAGGTACAGCTACATGGTAATTGTCTTTGGTTCTTTTACCAGTTGCTCTACAAAAACTTCGTTGTGACGAAAAATTTTATTCAAAACTTATTCACACACACACTCGCAGATCTTTAAAACACCCGAAGTTAAAGTTATAGGTGTATATCATTTTTTAATATAATTTATATATAGGAAACTGGCATATTGTAATAACCGACTCATTCTACAATAATGATTGGAGTCTTTTGTAATTACTAATGCATTTGGCTATATAAATGTTGTATCATTAAACAATCAATGCTGCGGTGTGTAATCATAGGCGTGGGAGGCGGGGCGGGGCTGCAGTCCCCCAACCAAATATTTTTAAAAAATTTGGGCAATATGCTGAGAATTTTTCGAGCATCTACTGAAAGAAATATAATTTGCAATGTGTTTTTCAATGGTTGAACTGATATCATTATTATCATAAGTATTGTACCGACTTCCCCAATAATTATAACCAATATGGAAGGGTAATAAAATGGCAAATGACTGTATGTTATTGGCAGGCAAATGAATGCCTAGATGATATGCACATTAAGACGTTGAACGCGCGCAGAGCGCGCGAAAAATTTTAGTCTTTCTTTTGCGAGCAAGTCGTTACAGCCCCCCAAATCAAATTGGTCTCCTATATACGCATATGTGTGTAATAACTGATGAAATTTGATAGGAAACGTAATGGGCTGCATGAGAAAATACGATATGTTACTATACGACAACGGAAATAAAGGCATTTATATTACTAAGGCATTTTTATACAAAACGCCTCAACGTTTTCTACAAAATGCGTCAGTTATACAAGTTGCGTCTATAAAACCAAATAACACAGCACTTGGTCTACAAACCCGAGGATTCGATAGCATTTACGGTGGCCAAGATTATTGTTTACAATGTCTACAATACCTGAATGTGTTAATCAATCAGATTTGGAACTACTAAATCGGTATTTTCTTTCTTCTTCGGTGTGACCAACTAAGGAATGTAAAATTTACGTCATATAACAGAAAACGAACCAATTCAGTTTACAACCTGAAAGAACTGCATGTCTACAGCGATGAAAAGTAATAATTGAAGTTATTACCGCATTAAAACGGTCATCAATAGTACCCGAAATTAGGCTAGACACTCAAGTTATGGTCATCTTTGCACAGATTAGTAGTTTTCCACAAGAGATACTTTAGTGTCTGTCACATTTGCCTTTTGGAAAGTTCTTTTGAAAACTTTTGGCAAATCTGAGCCCCTCCCAAACTGCTTACGCATTAGAACAACATTTCCTTCGTACTGACTGGATTTGGGTAATGAAAGAATAATACAAGTTAAACATTGTTCTGTAATACCTAGTTTATTTCTACTTTTGGGGGAGAACGAAAGGGATTCGATGTGCTTATAGTTTATAGAAGTTTCCCCTTTTTAATTTTTTCTTAATCATCTTAGCTTGAAACCAAGTCAGGGTAATGTGTGAGTTTTACTTGCTCTTCTCGTCAAGTGAATGTTTGATAGTTTCACGCTCGACAGATTCATTACAAATAGGATTTTCCATCAAGCAATGTTTGTTAACGAGACCGCCATTTTCAAAGCATCGTCATTCCTTGCTTTTCAATCGCAGGGATCCACATACAGGTAAAGACAATGATATAATATTCTGTAACAATTCAGAGTCTTAATTATATATACACAAGAAGACCCGGATTAATTAATAGTTTAGGTATTATAAAGTCGGTTCTGGACTATGTTCAGTGGCGTAATCATTATGTATGCTAAGGGGTAGCTAAGATCCTATATGTCGTCCAGAAGAGAGGTATAGGGGAGGTGTGGCTTCTACCCTTAAATTTGATAAATGTTCGTTACATTGTTCTATGTGTTGAAACAATCTTTAAGAAATTTCGACTGTCAAGTTTTTACAATACATTGCCTACATGTTATAAATTTATGTATTGTACACAAATATCTCCTTATATTCTGGGATATGCTAATTTATGCCAGTGTTTACCCTCTCATTATACTTGGATATGTTAACATATGCCAATGTCTACTATCTCCTTGAAATCGACTTTGTTAATTTATGCCCGTGTCTATACCCTCTCCTTAGTCTGTGCTATGTTAATAGGCCTATATGCCAACGTCTACCCCTTTTTGTTATGGACTATGTTAATATATGCCAGTGTCTACCCTCTCCTTGATATGGACTATGTTAATATATGCCAGTGTCTACCCTCTCCTTGACATGGACTATGTTAATATATGCCAGTGTCTACCCTTTCCTTGACATTGACTATGTTAATATATGCCAGTGTCTACCCTCTCCTTGTTATGGATTATGTTATTATGCCAGTGTTATACCCTCTCCTTATACTGGGATATGCTAATGTATGCCAGTGTCTACCCTCTCCTTGTTATGGATATGTTAATATATGCCAGTGTCTACCCTCTCCTTATTCTGGAATATGTTAATTTATGCCAGTGTCTACCATCTTTTTTTGTGGACTATGTTAATATATTCCAGTGTCTACTCTCTCCTTGTTATGGACAATGTTAATGTCTGATATGGGGTCAACTCTCTCGTTGCTTTTGCTTGGCGGAATCAAGTATCCTAGCCACCGAGTAAGTGTTTGAACCCAAAATTCGACCTCTTGTGGGTATAACTTTACTGACCCTGAAAATTAGCAAAGCTGTCGACAGTGAAGTGAAAAACTGGAATCTAGCAAGTTTGCACAACATGGAACAATTAACTCGCGGTGAACATCAGAAAGTTGTGGATTGATGATACTGAATCAGGTAAATTTCAACAACTGACAGATAACATGTCCGATTCAACGTGTGTGTCTGGAACCATGATTTCCAAACTGCTGGCTGCTCTGTCAAGTTAAGTTAAGATTTGGACAACTATATAGTCTAGGCCTACTACATAAATATGAGACCGAGAAATTAGCAAATATTTGGTTTTAAAACGAATGTAATGTTAATGCATATGACAGCATGCCTTTGTGCTCTGATGTGCCTTCAGGGTCTTATTTGATTTTTCTCTGTGGCATGTTTCGATCATTTAAAATGGTGCATTTCGTGACAATTTTAAGGTTACGGCCTACTGCTCATGATTGCATATTCCCCGCACTCCACCACCACATGGCCTATACTGTTCACTATTGCGTACCTCGCCTTCCTTGGGGAAACCCCTATCAATCAACTCGTTGACTTGAAATGCCATTAACATTGCCCTTGTTTTCATTATGTAAACTTGAAGCGAGAATGGGCATTTTTATATATTATCAGTGGTACAAACCTTGTTATTTCTGTTATGTCACACCTTGTTACTGCTACATATTGCAACCAGAATTATATCATCATTTTCATCAGTTGCGTGAATTTCTTTGCCAAACTAATTTTTTCGTTCAACCCCATCTTCACATTTTGCTCTGGTGCTTTTACCCGCTCTCTTACCTTCTAATATTAATAGGAATTATCATTACAGATATGGTTAGCATAGGCCCAATACATGCTTGTGCTACACTAAGAAAAGGTTACAAAGATATGAATTACTTTGGGATGTGTTAAAAAACAAAGATTGTTGTGTCGCTTCGGTGTAGAAGTAGCCTACATCGGTTGAAGTGTAAGATACTATAGATGACAATTAAAGCGATTGAAGCCAACATGGTAACAGCTAATAATTATGGTCCAGTACCTTTAGCCGATCCTGATGTAATGAGATAATGTATATGCCTTTGGTACCAGATACACACCAACTCAAGATCTCGTAAGATCAAAACAGACACAGCGGTGCCGAGATTCCCAACGTCCGACATGTGATGTGCGATTACGTGAACACCTAGTTACAACCAATCTCTCAATGCCCTGCAGTATGCGACTCTGAACAGATTTGTAAGGGATTGGGTACACTTACACGACTTCGACATCAAAAATATTTTCGACTTTATATCAGATTGTAGCAGTACTTTTGAATGAACAGTATCCACCCTGTGATTATGTAGTATTTTTCCAAAATAGCAAATGTGCCCTACTGGCAAATAAAATGTGACCCTTCGATGAACTGTCTTTTGGATATCTTAAGCCTTTGTTAATTTTAATATTTATTTTAATTATTCACGTGCACCATAATAGTATTGATAGCATACTAACACATCATATATATGGCCGGTGTGTATCGGTTTATAGCATAACGAGTAGTGGTTATGGGAAGAGACAGTCCCCCTCTGATGTTGTCCCCCCCCCCCACCTTTGGAAGCTTACTACCCCCTGCTCCCATCCCCCATACATTGTACTCGATGTAGTTAAACGATCTATCATCATTATACTAAGCTAAGTGTATTAACCAGTAAATATTTGTGATAGCCTATATAGTTACATGCACTATGATACTAGGTGACACAAGTAATTAAGAACTCGGCTATTTGGGGGTAGAAAATCACACAACAGATAGATAACTTTAAAGGATTATTTCCCCTTAATGCCACAATTGCGACTCTAGTCCCCCCTACCCACCCCTCCCCCTACTTTCATATGAAACACGATGTTGTTAAACAGAACGGCCATGTGATATTTGAGTAATTTGTGATATTGACATAATGCGAACTGTAACTCTCATACAATATCACCACGCAGTTGATCCGTTAAAAAATGTGTAGGCTAGAGATGCACACTGCATATAGTTTGGGGCTTAATGGGGTGATGCTCGGCAATATGATTTGAATAGTCAATAGATTGTTTGCAAGACTTATCCATTCATGCGTGGTAAATGGCTGTAGAAATTATACTGTAGTGTAGAATATTGAACGGTCTCTACGCCCTTTGTTTGATCCCTATACTTTTAGTACAGTTGTCAATAATTATCAAGTTCAAATGCGATTGGGTATAGTTCCTTTGTTTGGAGTTGGTTATATGTCTATTGTGTTTGTAAGCGCATCGGTAGGCATGGTACAGACTCAAAGGATTGCCGTGAGAAGACCTTCTCTCCAAATAGAATAGACAAACTAACCTTCGCTGGTGAGAATACCTCGCCCACACCAGCAGCTCATCAAATAATAGGCTCGGAATTCGAATGTATAGTTCGGCGCCTTCATCGTGCTTTTGGGATCGCTTGCGTATAGCCTATCTACATGCAATAATGTACTTACTTTGAGTATAATTTGCAATAAACTACCCGGTATTTATAACTTGAAATAAACTACGTCCAATGCTACATTTAAACTGATTGCAGCCGTCGTGGCTTCAGTTATTCTCAGCGGTGCATGTATGTATGTAACATAATATTGAAACATGAACATATTCGATATTCTGTGGATGGAAATTTCCGCAACTGAGTAAAAGAGAATCTAAGCGAGGCTTTACAATATGTCACACACAAAAAAACATGACAGTTTTTAATTATTTGTGTTGTTGCTCAAAGTTAACGATTGCAGCCCCCCCCCCCCCAACCAAATATTATTGAAAAAAATGTGGGTAATATGCTGAGAATTTTTCGGGCACCTACTGAAAGAAATATAATTTGCAATGTGGTTTTGAATGGTTAAACTTATATTATTATTCTCATTATTATTGAAACCGACTTGTCCAATAATTATAACCAATATGGAAGTGTATAGTAACATGGCAAAATGATTGTATGTTATTGGCAGGCGATGTAATAACTGATGAATGCTTATATGATATGCACATTAAGATGTTGAACACGCAGGGGGCGCGCGAAAATAGTTGGTTATATTTTTCGGGCAAGTCGTTACAGCCCCCCCCCCCCCCCCCAATCAAATTGGTCTCCTACGCCTGTGACTATAACTGCACCAACCAGATAGAATAACCTTGGGGAGGACCCGCGTAGAGTCACATATGAAACCTACTTGCTTAGTTAATCGTGTATTTAGAATTCAATGCGCCAGGTCTTTGTGTCAGCTAAGAAAGGGATTATGTATATTGTTATGAGTTTTTGTTTTCAGGTGCAAACACTTTCCCGCCGTCCTTGGTTTACTTCACGGAGGGGGCGGTGTAGGCAGTTCAAAGGAGTTTTGTCTTCTAGGTGAAGTCACGATTCCCTTTTAACTTTTTTTTTACACGATAAGCTATTGAAGATCGAATAATTACTTTTCAGCCTGCATGAGCAACAAAGAAGTTATTTCCGATCTTACAACAAATAACAAGCTATATGATCAACGAATAAATTGTGAAAGGTGTAAAAAGATGTGTAGTTTATATTTGTATACAGCCAGCAAACACAATCAATAAAACCTAAAAAAAATGAAAAAAATTAAAATTAGTTGAACTGTGCTGCGGTAAAAAAAATACAACTATGTTGATCGTGTATTTAGTGACAAATGATAGCAAGGACGAATAGAGGGTGTGGAATATGGAACGCCAATTGTAAATGTAGAAACGGCATGCGCACAGCTTGTGTATTGTTGTGCATGTTCATTGTGACTGCATATGTAAAAGTGATTGTGTTTGTTCATGTCTGTAATTCGTTTATTCATTCCAGTGTAAATATATCATTATACATAATGTATGTACTGTACGTATGCATGTCTCTATGTATGTGTGTGCGTATATGGGTGTATGTGTGAGGGATGTAGTTCCACTGACATTGTATGTATGGGTGTATGTATGTATGTGTGTAAGTGTGGGTGCGGGTATGTATGTATGCGTGACATTGTATATGTGTGTGTGTATGAGTGCATATGTGTAGTTCCACTGAGGTTGGATTTCATGAGGACCATGTTGAACATTGGGACGATATTTATCCATACAATATTTCCTCCTGCACTTTTGCCACCTAATTTTTGGTTACGGCCAACTGCATGTTATACATCACTGGGACAGAGATGGTTAAAAAAAGGGGAAATCAAACGGTCATTAATTTCATAGAATGATATACCAGCAACCGACATACCAACACCGAGTGATGAAAAGCTGGGTGCGGAGGCGTGGGGTGGGGAGGGGGGGGGGGTTACGGACGGGAATACTAGTTTCTTAATTCCCCTATTCCACAATGAGCTACACGTTAACCAATGATCACAGAAACTAACAAACGTTGATATAACACTATTACACTAACCTTCTGTGGTGATTTTCAGTATATCCTTATTTTAAAATAATTGTAATATCTGGAAAATTGCTTTAAAGTAAACATGATGACACCATGTGATAATTTAACTATTAATGCTAGTGCAGTGTTTTGGCAATGTCATTTCGAAATCTTGCGAGTTCATCCGAATATGCTCACAAGTTTGTCGTCAATTCATAATTTTGCGTGTTCTATGTTGCATAATAATGTTTATGAAAAAGCGGGGTGTTGCCTTGACAAAAAAAAAATGGAATAATTATTTTTCCATAATTGAGTACAGATCGAACGTTTCGTTTGAGAAGTCTTTGAGTTGGCATTTAATCATAGAACAGATACTCTGTGAGATCCTAATTGACATCCCAAACAAATGACAGCTCAGTTTAAACGGTATCCATGTTTTTAAAATTGAAGGGAAAAGCTCATACATACAGTAGGCCTATTATATATGCTATACAACAACATTATAAACCATCGTAAGTTTACCTCATTTTAACAACTTATTGAGTTGCCTTTGGTCAATCTTTAGATAATACCGTAAAGAATGTAGTTTATTAACTTGACCTGAGCTTCATTTCCATTAACACAATAGTTGTTGAGATGCATGAGATAAAAACTTGAACTATTGTGAAATGTCTTGGCGACGAAATGTCGAGATTCCGATCAAATGTATTAATTGCTAGTGCTTTAATCTTATATAGAATCATTGTCTCAGTTAAATCAAGTGCAGCATTATTGGGAGTTGTACTTGATTTGGTGCACGTGTTGCCAAAAAAAAAGTTTGAAAGCATAACTGTGAATTCCCATTCAGCTAAAACAACCGAGTCATATTTTATCTAATAAAGAAGTAATAATAGCTCTTGGAAAAATCTAACAGTTTGTTTCCGTCGTTAAGCAACTCAAGTCGAAGAGATGATACAAAATGAGAAAATATCGTTCATATCCTACAAGCAAACTATTTAAGAACATAAAGTAAACAAAATTAGTCACCCCTCATACTCCTATATGTGACACTAAAAAGGGATCAGATTTCACGCTTTGCAACCAACACAGTGTATATGTGTAACAAGAAAGTGCTTTACCACAAGTTTCGCTCATCACTATAAAGACTAAATACATTTGAAACGGAGCCATTTGCTCAATTGGATACTCCAGCATCTTTGATTGATTAACCTCAGATGTTTAAATGGTACGTCACAAGAACGACATGTGGTAGGCCATATTGAAATTAAGCATGAACTGACTGTTTATTGCATGTAATGGTGTGTATTAAACGTGCACATACACACTCATATGTATATATATATATATATATATATATATTTATATATGTATTCTAGGTTGGTTGGTGACTGGGATGATGTTGTTGTTGAGTGTGAGATATGGTTGTCTTAACCAAAGTGGCAAATTTGATTAACAACCGTTGTAGTACTTGAATTCTTAAACAGTGCCCCCTAATTATACTAACGGTGTCGCATCACAATTTATCGTTCCATTGACTTACACACTGAACTCGCCACTTTCAGGGCCCGCCAAAGCATAGATAGAAGTTTTTTGCAACTGGCATATCCTACCCACCTCGTGATAGCTGATGTCTTAGGCTGTCATAGCACTTGCAAATTTCCGTATCATGAATGTTTAGATTTTGAGCTCGATGAGGAGCAAGTTAAGCATAGTGAAAACCAACCCTTCCTCGATCGTAGTTATATGAACATTTAACCAAAGAATTTCTAAATGATTAATATCACTTTCAATCCTCTATATTTTCACACCATCTGTACTTTAAATTATGCTCTTTACGTTAGGTGGTTTTAGCTCCCCCCCCCCGACAATGGTTACCTTTTCTAGCGGATGTAAACTACTCTAATTGTGGTGTGGGTACATATAAGAGGAACTTGGAACGAGGAGGAGCATGATGAGTGAGTTTGACCAACTTTGACATATATGCATACTATGCATGTCTGGAGCCTCAGGCTTGGACGCTCATTTGATTCATTTCAACAATACGTTAATTGACAATTAAAAGTTTGTAGGATAAGAAGAGCTTATAAGTTGTCTATAGACAGACATACATGCATAAAGATAGACACCTTGATATATGACTTTGCTCAATCGATGAACAGGGTTTGTATCACCAAAAATTTGATGGATGTTTGAGCCAAAACACCAGGACCATGCAGCCACCGAACGAGTTGCGTTTTCAGCACTGACATCTCTATATAGCAAAACAAGTTGTAATCTTAATCGTACGCTCTGCATTACCTGGACCAGATTCGAACTAAACTATTATTAGTAATAGTTTGCCCGTATAATTGAACGATTACAACATATATTGCAGGGCAGGCTAAAACGCTTACGAAGTTGACAATCACCGGGCCCTCTTAACTTTAACAAGTTGAAAATTAATCACAATCATCTTTAAGCTCAACAATTTTCTGTAAAATGTCACAAAGTTGACATATGCCTATAGCGTTATCATTTTGCAATACGTGTGTTATTGAGCCTATACTATCGTGTTTGCTAGAACATGATGTCAGAAAAGAATAACAGGATGAAAAACGTCGAACCTGTCTTAAAAAAGGTGAAGTTCTTGCATATTTTCAATGAGCTATAACAGGAATCTAAGCTGTGGTGGACATTTGGCTTAAAGTACACGGTTCTACAATATTGAAGGAATTTACACTTGATCAATTTTTCTGATGGGACCGCCTACTAAACTATTCCGAAATCGATACAATGAAAGAAATACGTCCTTCACTTCTAATACTCACGTGGAAAACTTTGTACACAATATGCCAATGTCACCCATTATGGTTCTTACATTGGTTCATCTAAGTCTCCAATACAGCGGTTAGCACATGACATAACATAAATTTGGGATAGCGGGAGAAAGCAGGAATTTGTGTAATTTTTTTCCCCTTTTCATTTTCGTTGTTCATACTTTCGAAAGCCAGATTTTAGATAGGTCAATTCAATGACATGAATGTACAAAACTTTCTTGAGAAAGGTATAAAATTATATATACTGCAGTGTAAATATTTTAATGCATATGCATGAAGGATAATGGGTGGGGGTTGTAATATGGTCTAGCCCATGCATGCATCTAGGAAAATGGGAAATAAAATCCCCATCTTCTGATAATCCAGCCCAATCATAAGATTACCGAGTATACGGTTTTGTTTACTAACTATACTATTGTACTGATAAATCCATCGACTACGTTGACAGTGTTTTCCTCGAAACGTTTACGCCTAGTAAATCGTTCAGCTTCCTGAGAGCAAAACAAACAGAACTGCCATGAATGGAAAGATTAGGCATAGGTTTTGGAAGTGCTCGCATACTTAATTATGTTGAGCATTGATTGTTGTCAGTTAAATTACATTAATGTGTAAACGTACGCTACTGTAACTGCATTCCTATACTGGTGTCATAGTTCTTATGAATCCATTACCACTAGAACGATCCAGAAATGATCTGCTCGGCGAACAGATTCAGAATAAACCCCAAGGCAGTGTATGTCTGTATTGTAGCTCGGAATGGAACGGACATTTTCATACCTTTCTCCTTAATACGTCCGTATCAATTCACTCAAGAGAAGCCCACCCAAGTGTTCTCAGCAAAAAAAAGTGCCAAAAAGCAACGAATTGCCAAATGATCCTACCACTGAAAATTGAAAGTCAAGGCGGCGTTTAGAAACCATGTTACTTTACCTATATAGACTAAGTGTATAAGACAGTGAATAAATTGAATGGAGTATGCTGCCACAAAGGCCAAGACACAATCAATGTCTCAGACAACCTGGTCTTTTATTGTTTTTGTTTTTTAAGTCTAAGCGGATTGGAGTACTGCTGAGGCCTTATACAGTGACTGGATCATGCGGTATTGCATATCTGTCGGCGTATATCTAACTTCAAAGAGTTTTGTCATTCGTTATGTAGCATGCCTTTTAATACAGACTAGCCTGTAAGTGAGAAAGATGTTATTCCAAAAGGAACCATACCTTTCTAGATCTAGTGAATCCAAATAAATATCAGGGGCGGATCCAGGGGGGGGCCCGGGGGGCCCGGGCCCCCCCTTTTTGAAAATCCTGATTTTTTTTACCGCGTTCGAGGGAAAGGGCCCCATGCGTGATCAGTGGCGTAGCTACGGGGGGCCTGGGGGGCCGAGGCCCCCATGAAATAGGCTGGCCCCCTCCCCACTGGCCCCCACTGGGAATGGGGTAAAAAAATGTTGTAAAAAAATAAAAATAAGTGCGATTCACTTATATTTTTTGTTCAATAATTTGGGAAATAGAGTTACACAATTATCTCGTCTGCATCTGGCATAATAAGAATTGGCTCCGTTTGTACTGAGCCGAGGTATCAGGTTTTCATATATTGCCTCGAGTCAAATGAATATAAGCAGGCGCGGATCCAGCGGGGGGGTCCAGGGGTCCGGACCCCCCTGCTCTTGGCCAACAAAAAAAGAGAGAAAAAAGAGAGAGAAAAAATAATTAAATTAAACGCCAATTTTAAACATGTAGGACGTCAGAAAAGCGGTTATCCTCACAAGTCATCCAGGTGTGTCTTTTCCGTCAAATGAACTATAGTGTGCACGCGTGCTACACGTGCCAAAAATGCCTAACGATCTCAATTTTCAGACCGAAAAGTTTCAAAATTGAGGTGGTGTTCGAATTTTTTTCGGCGGTGAGGTTACAGAGCGGTAGGCTGCTAGGATGCGCTAACGAATTTTTCATGAGCAAACCCCTCACCCTTCCAGAATCCTGGATCCGGCCCTGCATCAAACAGTGGTGACGGAACGGGAGGGGATTGGGGACTAAAGGCATTATGATTTTTGTATCATCTCAACTCATCTGATATGTAATACCATATTTCATAGATTGTTTTTTACTCATCAATTGAGAAATTGCAGACATGAGATCCATATTTTCAGGCTAGGTAAATGCTGCTTAGAATACTCGGGAAGTGCCGTTTCCGGCCATCTGGGGGGTTTGTAAAGCCAAAAATTTTCTTGTACGCTCCGCGCCAACCGATGATGGCGCTCCGCTTAGATAGTTTTACCAGTCAGACCCCCCCCCCCCTGTCACAAATCCTGCATCCGCCCCTGATATGTCATTGAATATTCCACAAAACAACTTTTTTATGCCCACGATGCATGTTAGTCTTCCATCCCCTTCCTCTAATGCTATTTAAGTCCACATGTGGCCATATCCTGCAAACCTACCGGTAGCCCACAGGGGTTTGAGTTGGGAGAAAGGCCTTGACAGCTTGAAACGACAAATGATGCCAACTTCCCTCAAGTTAAAAGTCTGGCTGAGTTGGCAAGGCCAGTCAGCATGAAAGAGAAAAAACTTTTTTAGCATTTCTGTCACCAAAGTTGCACATCTTTTTGGTTGCTATTTTGCCTCACAGGTGCCATCTCCTGCGATATGGGGTTGCTGAAATCTCAAATTTTCTCTGTACGCTCCGCGCCAACCAAGGTGGCGCTCCGCTTAGATAGTAACCTCCGGCCCCCCACAAGAAAGAACAGCCCCCATGGCCCCCCACTCAAAAAATCCTAGCTACGCCACTGTGCGTGTAATTTTTTGTAAAATAAATTTGCAAAAAGAGTACACCATCATTCTGATAAAGTGAAGGTGAGAGGGGCACTCTGACTGCATCAATAGTCTCCATCTGGAAGGGGGCATCCAAGATGAAATGGCCTGGAGTAGCCTGGTAAAAAGTAGTTTGCATCACCACCTACTCCCCAAAGACGTAAATCCCAGCTCATTGCTCGAAATTGCAAATATATGCCCGGCAAACCATGAATACATGATTTATTGGAAATAAATTTTACTCCAAACTTTCACGAAAAGTAGCACCAGATTGCACCGAGGACCTCCATATTTTGTGAAATTTTCCAAAGGGGGAGGGGGCACCCACTCCCCTTAGACCCCTCCCCCAGGACGACGATTAGGCATTTCCCATCTGGGCCCCCCCTTCGGCGAAATCCTGGATCCGCCACTGAATATAAACATCTAGCACACTTGGTCTCTCCTAGAACACAGAAGTGGACCAGCAGTTTCCGAAACGATGGTAGTGTATGTATAGTTAATAGCATCTACGATCGGAACAGGGAATTATTATCTTTAGAGAATCAATTTGCTCTTTTGTGTTATTCTAATCGGTTATCAAAGATCAATTCACTACCGATGCTGCAGTGATAAGAACGTCCCTCTGTACATAGTATACCAATGACGTTTCGCAAGCGCGATAAATGGACTAAATGGAATAATATATAATGCACAACAAGAAGGCTAATGTAAAGAAGCCGTCAGTCCAAAATAAAGTTTAACTGCTATAGGAAATAGAACTGAAAACTCCGTGCGTAACAAACACTTCTATATAAGCGATAGTATTTACGTTATATTACCTTGAATAGTCAACGAATGTTTGTATACATTACAGACACATGTATGACTTACGATGAATATTACATACTCTACAGATCAGTATATAGTTCACGCCGCCACGATTGCCTTATATAAACCGACATACCGACCACCAACGACGACTCTTACTACCTTCATCGATATTAAACTGAATATGCAAATTTTAAAATCTCAGGTATAGTAAATAATTAGGTAGTTCTGATGTCTGACGTCACAATGACGAAACACCCTCAAAGCTGGGCTATACGCATTTACAAATAGTCACGGTCTTTTCACTGCAACTTACATAATATTATATTTACCGTAATATAAGATAAACAAATTAAACCAACTAATTCGTCAAAAATAAAGGGCGTTTTCAGAGGATGAGAAGTGGTTGTATATGTTTGCTGGCAAAGAGAAACAGAATCTTGAATGTTCATGACTAGAACCGTAAATAGAGATGTACGACTCTGAAGTTAATGAGTATGTTATTGTATTATGGGTGTACCGGGTAGCAATTATGATATTGTTGCTTTGACGACCCCTAATATGTAAACTCTTGTGCCACTTAGAATGTATAAGTTTATTCACAGAATAAACTTATTAGCAACTTTAATGACAAACGTTGCAAGTCTGAGGCTCAACTTGGACTTACACAAGTTCAGCCAGACATCGGATAGGTCACACTCTATTGTGTCACTGTTGTATGTATTTTCAGTCGACGTAGGTACCACTTCCTTGCACTCTTCACACCAAGGAAGGCCTTTGCGCTATTCAAGTCCTTCGGTACCGTCACTTTGTACACGTGTTACTTATTGGAAAACGCCTATATGACAAATGCTAGATCAGAAACGACTTTTTTTTTCAAGTTAGTAGCATTATTTTCGTGACGCTTAAATTGACTTCGACATTATAAAGTCACGTTACAAACTAAACAGGAACTTATTCACATGTATGTATATGGATACCTCAGTGTTCATAAGAACACATTTTATTTCACCGTATATAGGGATGTGAACGAATGGAATGCTTTCACCGAGTCTATTGTCTTGTCCTTTCAAGAGCGTAAATGATCTTGAAGTATGCTTTACATGGTAAATATAAGAATTGCAAAAGAACTACAGTACAGGTATATAACCTCTACATGTGATTAAGTCTACGAACATAAGAGGGGATGGGGTTGTTTTTGAGGGTAACCCATGAAATAATCTTATTAATTATATACCTTGAACAGCCCAATGGCGATTGCTCCTTACATGGTGCTGTGTTTTCACTGTTTTTATTATAATCTATGTAGCAATATGGATGTTTCTATATGGATAAGGAGGTTGCAGTGTGGACACGCAAAATGCAGCAAACGTCATCACGCATACATGGATATTTCATCTTTGGAAATTAAGTGTGATATGTTCTAAAAACAAATAGGGTTATTAGAGTTAATATCATTAACTGCCGCTTTAAAATGTAAGAAAAATCGGTTATTGTGTGTGTGGAAATATCATAACTTAAATCTTCCTGGTGTTACGTCACTTAAGCATGGTGAAACCGTTTTAGTTTCCCCCTTTATAGTTGTTTCTTCCAATTTTCATGGTGAATGCAAATCGTATTTCTGCAGACGACAGTTCAAATGAGACACATTACGCGTATATCATATAGGCCTAAGTCATTTAGTATCTTTTAAAACCTTCTATAGCTGTTTGGGGAAGGTACTAAACAAAATTATTTCCTGGATATTTGGGGGGGGGTGGGTGATGGGGGGGGGTTAACATCAATATAAGCATCTATGAATTTGCTTCTCTTGAAAATAGAACTGACTCGCACGTTTTGATTGTTTGCAAACAAGTACATCTCCTACTTGACAATTGGATCAAAGAATGAACAACACTGTTACACGATAACCTGTAGGTTTCAGTCACCGCCGCCCTATAACAGTTTCAAGGAACCAATTTGCTAAACATCTGAAACGTTTTACACGAGACCACAGGCTGCTCAACATCACACAAAATTCATGACAAACTTGCGTGGTGACCCGAAAACCGACCTAATTTAAAGTCTAGAAATGCCTCAGAATGCAACTTTGATGCCTCAGCTACTTTTTAGACCCTTCCCCAAACATACGAGTCGGACTCCAACGAGCCATGGCCAAACCCCTTCTTTACCGAAAACCCCTTATATTCGTTTCTGACCCTTTCGTAAAGATTCATGCCCATACGTAAATCAGTCGGAGGAATTTAGAATATCCCCCTCCATTACATTTGCATTCCTATGTGACGGTCACTCAATGCTGTACCTTAGCTATAGCCTACTCCCTAATTCCCTGTATTTTATTTGTGTTTAACTAAATAGAGTTAGTGCTAAGTAACAAACTTTCATCAGTTGCCCTATACCGTCTCTCCCATTGTTATAAACTGATGAGGATGTACTATAGTCAGTGGCGTAGGAAGGTACTTTTGAGTTGGGGGGGGGGGGCTGAAGACTTATGGCCGGCCTGGGGGAGGGGTCTAAGGATTTTTTTTTTGCATTTCCAGGTGGCCTCAGATGCAATTTGGTGCAATATAGCACATTTCAACACCCACTTCAGTTTGTAAATAATTTTGCATTTTCACCTGGCCTTAGATGCAATTTGATGCTCCAAACGAGATTTTTTTCTGCCAAAATGTAATGAGTAAAATGACGAATGTTGTTATCATTTATTGAGAAATGAAAAAGGGGTTTTCTGACTTGCGAAGCGGGGGGGGGGGGGGCGCGGAATGATACTTCCGCCCCCATATTTGCGCCCCAGCCCCCGGTTCCTACGCCCTTGACTATAGTCATACCTACAATAGGATTGACATTACCCCTCCACCACCTTTCCTGACCATGTTCAGCACCCACTGCATGTAGTGTGAACTATAGATGATCGAAAATGGAAAGACTGATAGATGTCAGTCTGTTAGACAAACAAGGAAATAATTAAGTGTTATAGTGTATACACCAACCTTCCATTACCACATACGTGGTTCACAGCAAACATGTGGCAATGTTTTACAATTCACAGTTTGGCAGGGTTCAAAGCACTTATCAGGCCGGGTGGGCGGGTGGGTGCATGGGTGAGTGCATGGGGAGGGTCTGATCTCTTACTACCGCCCGCAGAAGGCAGGCCTGTATACTCGTTACTTACCCGAGGTGCCGCGATACTTGTTGGCAGACAGAGATATAGTATGAGAAGTGTAAGACAAATTATCCGAATAACTCCAAAATGACAGTTCCTTAATTTGATGTTAATTCCATTTAATAATCCAAGCGGTGAGATTGAGGAGGAGGAGGAGAATAAATGCCTTTGAATTAAATGACTGTTTAAAGAAATATAACGAAATCGCGATAATCCTCTAGTAATACTTGGTTCTGGTCTTTTTGTGTTCCATTTGTGTTTAGTTCTACATTGATCGTGGATTCTAGTTGTAGGGTCCGATTCACCTCTGATTAATAATGTCTTTTCTGGCGTTGAATACGAAACTGAATCAGCAGGTCTCGATTCTGTTGAGCAATTGGAGTTAAGATTCGGTATTTTTCTTCCGGTGAGATTATTCTCTGGACTACGTATTTTTCCATTCACCATGACATCGGAGTAATGCAGACATCCTGCTAAGCTACACGGCGTATGCATGCCGTGCTTGAAACCACGACAATGTCGTGACATGCCCACTCTCCGTTCTGCATTCTTCATAATGAAAGTTTTAGGCGATCCCAAGCAATAGGCACATTACATACAGAAGGAATCGGGAAACATGTCGGCTGGTTCATATATCCCTATATTGTGTGACACACGTGTACGTCAATAGTTCCAGTCGGTGTGTTCAATCATTCAAAATGTACTATACACACAATGGGCTTCACGTGGTTTTGAAGTTCATGTAATGTTGAATTATGAATAAACAGTCTCGCTTCACACAATGTACTGAAATGATGAACGGTTCCAGTGTTGATTTATCGCTTAATACATAAACAGGTGTGTTTATTAGCTTACCGCAAAGTAAGTTCACGTTGCAATACATAAACAAAAAGCAAACAAACTTGCTTCTTTATTGATTGAATTCCGTTAAGGAACAATTTTCAAATGAGCGTTGAAGAGATTAAAAAGCTTTAGACATAGAAAAATACACAGTATACTGATATGGAAAAGTATCAATCTTGCACCTGTATGTAGTGAAGCGAGGGGGACTTCATTCACTAATCTGATTGGTGCTAAGAACACACCAGGTGACAACATTTTCATATGTGACTTATTTGATTGGTTCATTCATCTAAAGGAGGCGTAGCCATTCTCGTCGTGTGGTCTATACTTCAACGCCTCATGCGTAGAGAACAACAAGTGAGGGGAATCAACCTGTTAATGACGATTGGGTAATTTCTAGTGAAAGGTTTACCTTTCTGAACATTGAACCTTAAAGACCAATCAATGTATGATGTCCCTGATCACGCAACCCTTCTCACAAAACCATAAAATCTATAAGTAGGAGAGAGAGAGATAGAGAGGAAAAAAGAGAGAAAAATCTACCGATAAAATATTCTAAAGAGACCGAAGTAAAAGAAAAATGAAAAAGAAGAAGCGGTAAGCAAACTGCTTATGTACTGCAAACAGCCTACTTATGTAAATAAACAGTTAGAGGGCGTGGCGAGTATATAACAATATGTTTTGTGAAATTTTGTTGTATGATGAAATTCGACCGAGTTATATATATATATAGTTAAGAACAGAGCCTGGTTACTCGGGCAATCGATAAGCCTATACTTAACCACGAGCAATAAACCAACTGAGCTGGTGGATTAGAGCAGAGAATCTGCCTCTATTGTCATAAAGGTAGCCGTAAGATCAACTGTAGTAACAAGTGATTTTATTTGTGCCGCCATATTAACTTGCATGGCACGTTTTAAACTGTTTGTATATCTCTGACAGACAGATAAAGAAGACACGAAGGCTGAATAGAATGACAGTCAAAAGCACAACGCGGTTAACCAATTCACACGGATTAAGCTATTGTGTGGGCCCATCTACGGTTTGTTCGATAAAATTAGTTCTGGCCAAATAGTTTAACAAGATAAGTGGGTAACGAGAGTCCCCTTGGGACATTGCCGTCGATGGACCGGTCAACTCAGCTGAATTGGTATGGCCACTTTCTTAAGGAAAGTCTTTTCATTAGATATTCCTATTTGATATGAGTGCATGAGCAAGGGGGGGGGGGTGGGCCTGTTTATTGACCTCATGTCCCTGGTCATTAATACGGTACTCCAGTAGTTTAGCTGCTTCTTCCGAACAATTGATCAATCTGTAAAGTACGAATTTCCTTGACCCGGAGTCCTTGCCCAAGCACAGGAAGCTATTACTATAATTGGCCAAGCATCCAGAGGCAAATTGGCGAACTGAACAATCGAGGAGTGCTCGAGGGCCCAGAGCAGTTCGGGATCCATGAACCTTCTTGCATATAGCCTACTATAGAACTAATGAAACCCGACATTTAGTACTCTTACGTACAAGTCTTGCCCTAATACTATAACTAAGCGTGCCATGTATCCTAGCGAAATAACAGAGAGACTAGGCCTGTCATAACTGGATTGTAGAAACTTCCAATTAACTCAGCTCACCCTCTTCTCTTTTCAAACAACTGTTTTTTTTAATATAATACCAAAATAGACGGTATTTTTTGAATGGACAGGCGAATTGTAGATATTGAGACATCACGAAAAATTTGTATATCATTTTCCAGTTGACGAAAATGATCAAATTGTCAAATTGCTGCGTTTCGTGTAACTTGGCAACACGTCATTTGTCCAATGACCTTTTTGCCCGGGGTCCACTCGGTGCATTATAGTCATATATAACACTGGTTCCCATGTTGTGAACCAATACTGAATCGCGAGACAAGATGCTTTGTAATGACGCTAGAATAATAACCATTTAGAATAGCTATGTATATCAGTTGGAATCTCACTAATATTTATATAGTATAGCATATGTAACTGTATAGTCTCCGACATTTGGTTTTGTTATTAAATATCGGTTATTGAAGCACTAAGTATGTTTGATAAAGTTGTATTGTCATTTTAACGCATACCTAACCTTAGAAACACTGCAAAGTTTCAGCGGCGATTGCGAGATATATTTAGCTTGTCCGTCTGCTGCCGTTAAAGAGAGAAGGTTGTAAGGCATTCCCTGGTTTAATTCATAAAGAAGTAAATAGAATATTCGTCAATCTCTTTTTTTATCAACTTTATCGAGCTTTAATCATAACAAGTAAATACATTAAACTAAGTTCATAACACAAGCTTCAAGCTCTTTCGGAATTAGGTGACACCAATCTTTGAAGTTTCGTTCATAGCAGGAATGATATCGTAGATGGGTGTGATGTTGGATTTAGATTCGGAGAGACTTAAACTAATAGGCAGACTTATTTTGATCAGATTGATGATAATATCTCGACCAATACATTTTATTGATATCTATATGTACTGAATCATAACATAGATATATATACAAATACACTATATCTCTCTTGTTTATCATGCAAATGTATTTTGTGGCGACACCAGGGGACTGAGGTGGAGGGGTTGGGGAGGGGGGGGGGGAATAGGCTATTAGTGAAAATGACATGTATTTGTTAACAGATGTGCTAAAAACTCGATTCACGACATGCCAAAAAAAAAAAAACAGGAAGGGGAGGGCGGGGGGGGGGGGGTGGTAAGAGGAAGGGCGAGATTCCGCGGGGAAAATGCAGGTCTATTTACAGGCTATAATAGTATAGTTTAGACAAGTACCGTATAGTCCTAGATCTAATGTAGCCGGCTTTGTCTGTTCGTCGAGTAAGTTGTTCAGTTCTTTGCCTCGTATATACGTCATGTGTTCCTTGATATTACTCCATTGTCGATAAAATACCGTCACCACTTTTCAAGGCTATCCAAACTTGTACGTTTTATCATAGAGTATATAAATCGGACTTAACATTCTACACACAACTGTATAACAACGAGACTCTGGTGGTTGATTGACTCGTGAAGTCTCGGTTTAATTATCAATCCATACCGAGCGCCCCAACAAGGGTGTAACCACTGAATAGCATACAGGTCAGGATTGATGGACGTTTACTCCTATTAGTGAAAGTAGCATGTATTTGTAAACAGATGTGCTAACAACTCGATTCACGACATGCCCAAAAAACAGGCAGGGAAGGGGGGGGGGGGAGGCGCGGGGAGAAGGTGGGCGAGATTCCGGGAAAATGCAAATTTGGAAGGGAACATTTTGAACCATGTGTTTTTAGTTATCTTATAATTAGATTAAGTTTCAAATAATCGAAAAAGATCGTTAGTGAGGGAAATTTTATTTGATGGAGTATAAGGAATTGAATATTCACCAGTTTGTCTTTATACGTGTTTATATGACTTAGAAGCATGAAATAAAGGGCGAAGCGTACGAGATTCTCATCTGCTTTGTTATGGACGCCCCAATGGTTATATGCAAAGTAGCATATAGACTCAGAGGTACATCAGCTGTAATGATCGCAGTGTGGTAATCTTGCGTGAATGATGATACACTATAGTTCAACTGAAACACAAGAAGCCTATAGTATATTACAAGTCGTGTCAGATAAACTAAGATATCTATATTATAACCTTGAAAAATATTGTCGTATCATAGTTCTCAGTTCCAGTTTAGTTCTCAAATCAACAGCTTAAAAGTTCACACCAAACACGACTGGTTTGAACACCTGCTATATCATGAGAGGTTCCGATCTTGTTACCGTCCTGGCTTTGACAATTTGTCCATAATAAGAAAGCTCACAGCTATATATACCATTGGTGCTGGCTGACGGTTTCCGAAGACTCCATCTTCATTCTTTGATACAATATTATCCCTTCTTTCCCCATAGCCGGTACGATAGTCGTCATACGTATACCCTCTTCTAATGGCACAGATACACAATGGAACTGCGTAGGGTCTCTTGAGGCATACAAATATTTCGTGACAGATGCAAAAAAAAAGTGTCTTTATTCTTTTAGCTTCAACTTTGGTATTCCTTCTTGTACATGATTTTTTTTTGTATCTTAACAGTTTTAAACATTTACAAATACACTGGCCTTATAGTACGTGTGGGTAGGTCTTACGCAAGTATCTCATAGCTCAGAGACCCAAATAAAGACAACAATTAATTTCAAAACAATCCACAGAAGTTTGGCTATGAATGTGTCCATCACTGAATTATGTATACATTTTCATATTTACTAGTCTCAAAGAATAAAACATTAAATACAGAACAGTATGATACAGTATATTATATGATGCCATACGGACACAATTAATGTTTAACAATGTTGTTGGCCATTAAGGTGAAACATGGTTGTTAGAGTTTACAACATACATGAAGTCAACAAGAATAGGGCCTGTTTGTAAACGTATTGACCTTAACGCAGAGAGCTGCTATAAATCGCTTGCTTAGTGGAGATATAAAATAAAATTGATTGCTATGTCAAAATTTCAACCATTCATCTATAAATTTCGACTCTTCAATAAAAGTCGAATTTTCGAGACAAAAGTTGTACTTGTTGTCCTATATGAGCCATTGGCGTAGAGCACATAAACATCATGATATTCTTAGGGCTGAGAGAATCCTAAGCCACTGACAGACCGAGGAGGGGGTGGGGTGGGGGAGGGGGAGGGGAGGAAGTACATTGATTTAAATGAAACCCTACCCTTGGTTAAGCTGTTCAGGAACTCCCGTACGTCGTATGAGACTATGCATATGAGGGAACACCCAGCTTATGACTTCCTGTCCTCTGATCATTGCATTATCATATACAGTGGTACATACAAATAACATAGAATTGGACACTATCAGATAATTTTTATCCCTATCGTTATTGAGCACATGCATTTACGTAGTGGTAAACATTAAAGCCACGAAATCCGACATTGTTACGTAACCATTGTTACGTAAACATATCATGCAAATCGCAATTTCATGAGATCACACAATAAACTACTTCTGTGTGAAAATCGCTCAAATCGCTCATGGGGCAAGAGAGCTTTTGCTGCTGCTGCCCCTTCTCTGTGGAACAGCTTTCCAGAACATGTAAAACCGATCCATCAGTCTTGCTTCTCAAAACTCATCTGATGAAAACTGTTTAATTAATTGTTCAATGTTGCCCATTTTTTCTTGCATTTTTGTCTTGTACTAAGTTTACTGTTTTTTTGTTTTGCTGTCGCACTTTTTGTGTCACTGCTCCATGAGCGTCTTTTTTGACGGATACCGGCGCATTCTAAATGTCCATTATTATTATTATTATTAAGAATTAAAATTTCTTAGTCAGACAATCAGGCACATTTCCTTTACAACATAAAATATATCGCTTCTTATAATACTTTCTGGTTCGTCCCATCTTATCATCCCCCACCCCCCCCCCATCTCGCGGCATATGACCGCCACGTAGTCGTCTCCGGATCCGACGTGCGAGAGTTTATCCCCCAAGCTTTACGTATATCTGAATGTCTTGTCAGATACTGTGGGGGGGGGGGAAGTGTAGGCACTCTCTTCTGCAACATTTTAAGCAGCCGAGACAGGCGGAGTTGTTTCGAAATCAATAGAACAACAAGAGTAAGATTTCCCGATTCATCGCTTACGTATAGCTGTGCACAGCAGCAATATTTAATACTAGGCCGACAGACACTGGCTCCCGGTGGGTTATCAACTTGGAAACTTATCCTGGATGTGAGGTGGACGTTCTAGTCACTGCAAGACTTCATACAGGCCAACACTGATGACACCAAGGTCGCTATCCCTATAGCCAGTAACTGCATGAACATATACATGTTCACTCAACCACCCAGTAGGATCGACCTATTTAACATAAATTACAGCAGCACAATGCGCAAGAAGAAGAAGATGCTGTTGAATTTTCATGTTTGCAATATTTCAGACTTTCACCTCTACTGACCTCAATTACTTTCCAGTTCCGCCAAGTTCAGCAATTTATTTTTTACTCAACAATGGTATAACGTTAAAAGTTCACCCGTGCTAATTATGCACATTAATGATGTAAAGGGGGGTGACGTAAACTGACGAAAACTGGCCCGTCACCAAGTTTTCGGTACCATCAAGCGGTGGTTTTTATTTTTGCTTCACGTTTTTTAGTCCTCAGTGGCAAGAAAAGATATCAAAGTGATGCAAACCAATCCTTTGCGATAAGAATATCGACCGACGCGAGTTCCTGCTTGCGGGAAGATCACATATACATACATACATACATACATACATACATACATACATACATACATACATACATACATACATACATACATACATACATACATACATACATACATACATACCTTTGCGATGAATTTGAGAGTTATATTCACAACAACAGTAGACGCGGTTGCAGAAGACAAATCATTTATTTATTTAAGACTTGGTATTAATCTATTATACTATACAAGGTTTTCTTATAATATATAGTATAAACAATTGTAAATTTACAATCTGACAATCCAAATCAACTTTAAAGCAGATTTTTTTGTGTAATTCGTTGTATATCAAATATATTGAATTTGTCATATGATGGAAATAACAACGTTCGTGTTACACGAGTATAGCGCCGAAATGCTAGTATATCATGTATATTTACACTGTTGAGTTGCTGTAGTTCGACAGACTGTTTTGATGTTTAAAGGCAGACAGATTTTTTGAAGTTAACCATATGGCTGTGGCACCTCTGCAAGTGAGAACTTAAAATAAACCAACCAGATATCCTTTGTAGTAGAGCGTCCTTTTTGAGATGTATAGCAGCTTTCACTACATGTAGTACAAGTATACTAACTTCGAGAGCTATTTGTAGGTGATTCACGGGCATGGAATGACACTGACCGACGCCTCGTGTCTGAAGAATACACCAAGTAGACACAGCGACATCATCTTACAAACAGGAAAGACAAAACAGAGTAAGACAATAGTCTTGTTCGAAATCGCAAGATGAATAAGATTGTGTAAGATTTTGTTAGTCAGGATGATATCCGAGATGCTCTTAATCTAATCACCTCCCTGGGATTGTCAATGCCAGTGTAGAGACACAGGCTGACATGGTCTGCTACCCATGCATGCGTCCTTTTCTCTCTTATTCACACTCACTTAATTTGCCGACAGAGTCATCTGTTGTGCCAATAATCCGCCACAGTCTATGACGCAATTATTTGATACATCCGTCCACCGTTGTAGTATCCCTTGTGTTTACATCCAGCGTGTCCTTAATTCAACGTGATCAGTTTGGCCTTCAATATGAAAGGAAGAGATTGAATTCCACCCTCGTCTTCGCTGCAGAATAAATAAAATAGAATACATGGATAAGGTCAAGCAACCTCTCTGACCAGAGTGTTAGTCACCTCATATAAGGTCAAGCAGTACTTTCGTGGATAACTGTATCAATCGAACAACGTTTACTGTGCCTGGGCAGACGTTTACTGTGCCTGGGCAGACGTTTACTGTGCACGGGCATATGGCAAGCCGTTTTAACATTTACCTCTCTATTCTACTTAAGTAGAATTAATTCTACTTAAGTAGAATACAATTAAGCTTAAGTGAAATGAATTGCACTTAAGTAGAATTGCATTTTACTTAAGCTTAATTGTATTCCACTTAAGTGGAATTCATATTAGCTTAAGTTTAAACGGTTCTTGTTTACATCGTATTTTACTTAAGTAAATTACAATTCTACTTAAGTAAAATACAATTCTGCTTAAGTAAAATTCAATTCTACTTAAGTAAAATGCAATTCTGCTTAAGTAAAATTCAATTCTACTTAAGTAAAATGCTATTCTACTTAAGCAAAATGGCTTTTCAATTTCACTTAAGCTAAATTGCATTTTACTTAAGTGAAATAGAATTACGCTTAAGTGAAATGTGATTGGTCAATCTATTTCACTTAAGTAAAATGCAATTTAGCTTAAGTAAAATGTGATTGGTCAATCAGTATATGCTACTCATTGCGTCACTGTACTTGCCGCGAAGTCCTACTTTGTATACTATTATAGGTACCTCACCACGTGTTCATCCGCTCAATAGGTTAACCATTGTCAGAAAAGACGTAAAAATACCTAACGTAAAGCTTGCTTAAGCATGTTATCATTTACTGTCATCGTTTTTTCTGCCTTCATATGAAAGAGCATAATTTTAAGTACAGATGGTGTGAAAATAGGGAGGATCGAGGGTGATATAAACCATTTTAAAAATCTTTTGTTTAATGTTGATATTACTCCGGGCGAGCATATGGAAGGGTTCAGTGTGATAAACTTGCTCCTCTTCTAGCTCATAATCTAAACGGTCATGATATGGAAGTTTGCAAGTGCCATGATAGGCCAAGAGCACAGCTCTCATGTGGTGGGTAGGATATACCAGATGAAAACTTCTATCTATGCTTTGGCAGGTCTTGAAAGTGATGAGTTTAGTGTGTAAGTCAATGGAACAATTAATTGTGATGCGATACCTATAGAGTTACGTTCAAGACGTACTAGTTACGTAACCATTTGCGGCCATTCCCCCATTCTGCGATACTTATCAAGCTTTCGTTGTGTATATACGAACATAACACCATACTTAGCAAATGAAGCAAAGCTATGTTTATCACTGAGTCTGAACGTTAGACTTTTGGTAAATGCAGCCAGCCAATAAATCGTTGCAAAATGTTGCTGATGCAGTTGGAAAAGCACTTTTGAGGGCAAGGGAACGACTACAACACGACATACCACCAAGCAGTGGTACTAGTAGTAGTTGTACCACAAGGCACGGTACCATGTAAACATTGCCCCCAGACCAACCACTTCTCCGCACGAGGTAAATGTTATAACGGCTTGCCATATCCTTCAATTCCACTTAAGCTAAATTGTATTTTACTTAAGTAGAATTGAATTTTACTTAAGTATAATGCAATTGTATTCTACTTAAGTAATGTACAATTCTACTTAAGTAGAATACAATTAAGCTTAAGTTAAATTCAATTTCACTTAAGCTTAATTGTATTCTACTTAAGTAAAATACAATTTTACTTAAGTAAAATGCATTTAGCTTAAGTGAAAAAGAATGACACTTTTACTTAAGCTAAATTAAATTTTACTTAAGTAGAATTGTATTTTACTTAAGTAGAATACAATTAAGCTTAAGTGAAATTGAATTTAACTTAAGCTTAAAAGAAAGTGGTAATTTTACTTAAGTGGAATACAATTAAACTTAAGTAAAATGCAATTCTACTTAAGTGCAATTCATTTTACTTAAGCTAAATTGTATTCTACTTAAGTGCAATTCATTTCACTTAAGCTTAATTGTATTCTACTTAAGTGGAATTAATTCTACTTAAGTAGAATAGAGAGGTAAATGTTAAAACGGCTTGCCATACGGGCAGACGTACACTGTGCCTGGACAGACGTTTACTGTTCATGGGCAGACGTTTACTGTGTCTGTACAGACGTTTACTGTGCATGGGCAGACGTTTATTGTGTCTGGACAGACGTTTACTTGCTGTGTCTGGACAGACGTTGACTGTGCATGGGCAGACGTTTACTGTGTCTGTACAGACGTTTACTGTGCATGGGCAGACGTTTATTGTGTCTGGACAGACGTTTACTTGCTGTGTCTGGACAGACGTTGACTGTGCATGGGCAGACGTTTACTGTGTCTGGACAGACGTTAACTGTGCCTGGGCAGACGTTTACTGTGCATGGGCAGACGTTTACTGTGTCTGTACAGACGTTTACTGTGCATGGGCAGACGTTTATTGTGTCTGGACAGACGTTTACTTGCTGTGTCTGGACAGACGTTGACTGTGCATGGGCAGACGTTTACTGTGTCTGGACAGACGTTTACTTGCTGTGCCTGGGCAGACGTTTACTGTGCATGGGCAGACGTTTACTGTGTCTGGACAGACGTTTACTGTGCCTGGGCAGACGTTTACTGTGCATGGGCAGACGTTTACTGTGCCTGGGCAGACGTTTACTGTGCATGGGCAGACGTTTACTGTGCCTGGGCAGACGTTTACTGTGCATGGGCAGACGTTTACTGTGCCTGGGCAGACGTTTACTGTGCATGGGCAGACGTTTACTGTGCCTGGGCAGACGTTTACTGTGCATGGGTAGACGTTGATCCATATACTACTTTTCCGGTTTTCTGAATAAACCATCCGGTTAACCGATAGTGAACTCTGCAGGGTAATAATGCACGCAAAATTCAGAAATTATTGTTTCAGACTTACCGATGGAAGGGATAGTCTAACTGACATACGTAACATGTGTCCTGACCTACGCTGTCTTGCCCCCACCCGCCCCTCCCACACACACCATTATCTGCGGCGCATACGCGTATTGAACCATCAGTGAGCGGTCAAGAAAATGTAAATTTGGAATATTATCGAATTTCACTTAATGACATGAAGATTTTGCGCTTTATAAGTATCATTTATTATTATTATTATTATTATTATTATTATTATTATTATTATTATTATTATTATTATTATATGACATGTAGGAGATTAAGGGAACCTTTATTCAAATCTTCTCCAAAGAGGTATATTTATAAATAGGACAGAGAGAGAGATAGCGTGGTGGTCAAGTGGCCAAGGTAGTGAGTGGACTTCTGATCTAAGGTATACAGGTTAGAGTCTTGGCCAGATCATTACCGCTGTAACTTTGGGCAAGGCACTTTATCTCCATTGCCTCCCTTCACCCAGGTATATAAATGGGGGCCTGTGAGATTATTGTCAGTTGGGCGCTGTTTAGCTGCTGCCATGTAGAGGGATTTGTCTCTATGTTTGACAGGTTATCGTTGACCAGGGTAATTTTGTGATACGCCTTGAGCACTGTTAACGGTGGATATGTCTGCGCTTTATAAATCTAAATATTTATAATAATTCAATAAAATGTATGACCGGAAATTCTTGTTACTTCCCTATTTTTGATTTCTGTGTTGTGTTCTAAAATCCCGTTATAATGTAATGCCACGTTCCTTTCCAGTTTCATTTCAAACAGTGAATGAAGTGCAAACGTTTTGTGCTGTTTGCATCTGATTCGTACTCGGACTGAGTTCATTCGAGCCACAAAATATTGAGAATCAAATTAACGTCTTTACCCATGAAACATCAGATAGTAATAAAATGAAGGCGTGTGTCTCAGTTTGATCAAATATAAACTTATTTGGAGTACGGATGACTACTAACATTACTGACCAACCCCCCCCCCCCCCCACAAAAAAAAAGAAGAGAGCGAAAAGAAGCTGCTTAGAAGTTCCCAATTCGATATAACAATTTTCAATACGACTTTCAATATCCTCATATTCGTAACCCTATATAATTTTTTTTATAGCCTCAAGAAGCATCCTTATCTTGAAAAAAAAAACATGCAAATATAAATAATAATATAGCTATACATGCATCGACACAGTGAAAACCCACTCGAAATATCTATCGGTGAGTTTGTAGTTTGAATAATGACTTAAGGTACATAATTAATGATGATATGTTATAGACCTTTAAGAAACACTGTTGTCCATCCAGGTTGTGATTATTTAACACTATTGTTTTCTTTACATAGATTAAATTGACTAGACTATTTAGTGTAATCTACACATACACACACATACACTTTCTTTAACACTTCTGTTTTCTTTCTATATATTTAATTGACTAGACTTTTTAGTGTAATCTACACATACACACACGCACACATGTTGGTTTACATTCAAACCGAGGACCCCATTGTATTTTCCATTGTTCAAATCCACGTACCCTAAACTTAACAATACCCCATACAATAGAAATTCTTCCGAGGACGTGGTGATTCTTTAGAAATCACAACCGAGGACCTGGAATTCTTTTGTTCAGTTCCTCGGTCGGATAGAAAAACAAACGCACACACTATGATCTATGACTATGATCAACAAAGAAATGACCACATGAGATAACTGAGTAAAAGTTACTCGGTAATCACTCTGGTAAGAAATCTTCTCAGTTTATGACTTTATTGATCGCTGTCAGTTGTTTTCGCTTAAATAAGTAAATTAGAACTTCTAAGAAAAGATTATCTAGCAGATATTTGTTTTTAAAGGATACTGCAACGCTTTTAAAAAGGAAAGTCAATACATCTTCGCAGGGGCAAATGAATGAGTCTACTCCCACGGATAAACTTTGTCAAACGAAATGAAGGATACAACCCACTTGGACACAATTAGCTTGGAATTTGTTCCCCTCTTTGAAGCCATTTTGGTCGGCTAAAAAATTAGTGAGTGCCCCTGATATCACAGTAGGATAACCAAAGCCGCACCAACCAACACATTATCGGACACAGTATAAATCTGCATGACGTCATTATAACGACACAATATATCAAAATATAGGTTACATTTACTGGCTAAATGTTTGCGGGCAAGAGGTATCCCTGACAGTGTCTCAAAATAATGGTAACAATAGACAAAATATAAATCAGGAGCATCTTGCTTACGTATATTAAGATCAACGATATGACATAGCTTAAAATGATAGTGACGACAGCAATAAAGAGCGACGTCTTGCATACGTTAAATAAAAGGATAGTGACGACAGCAATAAAGAGCGACGTCTTGCATACGTTATGTAAAATGATAGTGACGACAACAATAAAGAGCGACGTCTTACATATACGCTAAATTAAAATGATAGTGACGACAACAATAAAGAGCGACGTCTTGCAAACGTTAAATTAAAATGATAGGGACGACAGCAATAAAGAGCGACGTCTTGCATACGTTATGTAAAATGATAGTGACGACAGCAATAAAGAGCAACGTCTTGCATACGTTATATAAAATGATATGGACGACAGCAATAAAGAGCGACGTCTTACATATACGTTAAATTAAAATGATAGTGACGACAGCAATAAAGAGCGACGTCTCGCATACGTTTTATAAAATGATATGGACGACAACGATGAACTTAAGCAACGAATTATGTAATTTAACTGAGCTCAAACAATAAATGAGCAGTTTCGTATGTAGTGACATTCAGTGGCGTATCAAGAGGGTGAAAATAGAAGGATAATAAAAGGATCCGTCCCCGGTGCCAACTATCCTAGGTACGCCAATGGTGAGATTATTAATATGCTGTCAAATTTATCTGAAGTCATTGGTCAATTTCTGAGTGATGACCAGGTAGTTTTCGTTGTATTGACTGACAAAAAAAATATATATAGAATGTGGTATACGATTGTCAAATCCAAAGTTGTCCTATCCTGAGATGAAGACCTATGTCTCAGTATTTATGTTTGGATGAAGTTATTATTGTTTATGTTTGAGTTATTAGTTTTGCCTATAATCCGAAAACTGATTCACTTCCATCTATATTCGTTTGTTTTGTGATACATCTGTCACCAAAGTTCTTTATTATACCCACTATTGTATAATCACTATAAGTATGGCGCTTATATAATAGAAAGAGAGGATGTCACAAAGCACATTTCCGGATATGCATATGAAAATATAGCGGCTCCTTTAACCAATTGTTAGAATGGTCAGTGTACTTTTGTTCAGTTCAGGACATTTTCCAATTGATAAACGGTTTTACCCAACGGTTTGGGTGAGCGAGCGACCTACTTCGTATCAAAGTTTGGGATGAATACTTATGTTGATATCTTCAAAGGGTCTGAAGTATCAATGATGTAACCTTTAGTTTCATGTTATTCTTTCATCAACCTCTCTGTTCTGTCCGCAGAAAATTTTATTCAAACGTTACCTTTGGAAACGTTTTGGAATGTAAGTGACTTGTTTGCCCTGTGTTTCACCACACTTTCACGACGCAGACGGATTCATATCCCATTTCAATTTATTTGAAAATTGAGAAGCTTGCTTCTATTGTTATCTTTTTCTTCGTTGCACATTCCTGCTCTGTGGTTAACAAAGGTAACTTCCAAACAATGGAAAGTTGAGATTATTTTGCTCATACCGTAAATCAGGTGAAAGCTAGCTATAGCCACCTGCTCGGTGGTTAGTATGATACGTACGTAATCACGTATGGGTATGTCGTCTGCTGCTTGATGTCTGTTGCGTAATAAACAAAGCAACCGCGGCGATTCCATGCACATGGTATGGTGCATTTGTACAGCTTCGACGTACACCAAAACTTCTTGTGATCGGGCTTTTATTTTTTTTATCTCGAAAATGTGTGTGTGTGTGTGTGGGGGGGGGGTGTGTATGTTTGTTCACGATGGAAAGAAAAGGGGTTGGTGGGTTCCGTGTTCCTGTTTTACGTAGGACTATCCGTCTAATCATACGGCTTTGGAAGCCTGAAGAAGCTTTGCATTTGAGTCTGTGAAATAACGTCAGTATGCTGTATCTCCTGACTCTTACCTTGTTGACCCTGCCACATTCATGTAGACTTGTTAATATTACTGGATAATAGGAGAAATCATTGAACTTCATAAACTAGTGTTCAGTCTCCCATCACGAACATATTAAAGGTCACAAAAAGTTAAGTTCGTTTGTTGTTTTATCGGCCTGTCTGAACAGATATGTATCTTCCCAAACTTTGCTCAACAACACTTTCGTGAGGGACTCATCCAAACTTAACTTGTTTCCGATGAATAAAAATTGAAGAGGAAGTTGTTGACATCAATGTACACACACTAATAACCATTAAATAGTACACTTTGGGTTGTATGGTATCGTCATTATTGTTCTATAGATACTAAGTACACTTGTGGGAAGCTCCTTTAAGTTACACTCGGAAACCTTCATACCTTATTATCGGATATATTTAGTTGGGGGTCCATAACAAAGATGCACGAATTGTGATCGCATAAGTTACATATATCGATGAATCCTTACATTGCTAGACGACACATGAATAAAATGTTCGAGTTCGAGTCACTCCAAGATTAATGTATGTTGTCCAGTTACAGAGTTGTTGACAATTGACAATTCATAATCATGGACGTTAAATATGAATCTAAAAGACTGACTTCGGTCAGCTTGCGGCTTTGATAAGACTATGAGGCTTCCTGCTTGCAGGAGGATCTATACATATGCTACATGTAATTTTGTGCAAAGTAATGACTTTCTAACAATTTACAATTATGACAGGTGATATAAAAATATCGTCGTTGAATTGTCGGGGACTTGGCGACATGTCTCAACGTACAGATGTTTTTTTATTATTAAAAGGACGTTATATTGGTGATTGCACTTGTACAGTTTATGAAATCATGTACAGACTGCAGGGAAAAGCAAATCCCAGGTTTGCTGTTTGCCATTTGATGAGAAAAAAAAAACGAATAAAAAACGTTGACTCGCTGTCCCTGTATCCTCTGTCAGGAAAGTGCTAATCTCTTGGCCCGTCTACTACTCAGTGGTTGAAACATTTTATAACTGTGCGTCCTCTTCTATCCTCGTTAAAGGCTTTTCCTTTACCATTTTTTCATGTTGAAAGCAGGGTGATACAGGCAAGGTGACCCACTGCCCCATATCTTTTTATCTTATATGTACTGAGCATCTACGATTATGATTCCATTCTTGGTATTGATATCTGTGGCAGGAAATGTAAAATGACTCGAAATGATGATGACACCACGTTCTCTATCGAAGCGAACGAAAGATCTTTTCGCAATTTTACTCGATCAACTAAATTTTTTTGGTGGAATTTCGGGTCTAAAAATGAATATTAGTAAGTCCCTTTTAGTGGCACTAGGAACATTTACTGGTTCTACAATGGTTTTAATAACTGCCAGAACGATAGTTGTTTGTGTTTTTTGAAAGTATTGAACATTCCTCTATATAGGGAGTCCTATAGGCATTACCTTCAACACTGACATCACTAGTATGATGGTTAAAGACTATGACAAAGCTCAGTTTACATTAGAGAATATAACGAATTTCTGTTGTAACTTATAATATGAGTGTTTTGAGGGAGAATAAAAGTTTTAAATCATTAATCCTCCCTCATTTTAATTAATTTTTGTTAACCGTTCCTTCCCCATCTGGCGAGTTGATTGCAAACAGTAGTAACTTGTTTTTTTCAATTTGTTTGGAGACAGAAAGCAGATCGACATGTAAGTCGAAACCAGTTTAGTCAAGATTATTCTGAAGGTGGTATTGACAATGATTGACGTATCAATACACTGCGTTGCGCTTAAAGTTACTTGTTTTTGCACGTATGTTAAAAGCGGTAGTCACGGACATTTTCCCTGTTATTTACGAAAATACATTATTGAAATTATTGAAATTTTTAAGTATGGGAATGATGTTAATAGGCATGCAAATTAACTTATGAAGAATGGATTTGGAAAGATGTCTTAGCCTTAGCCCACTCTTTTTTTAACTAAGGGTTTTTCACTCGGGAAAAATGAAAATGACACATTAATTCAGAACCAGTCGTTGTGGCATAAACTTTTGCATTACAGCAGGCAATCAACCTGTTGCTTACTCTCAATGGTTCAGAAAGGGCTTTTACTTCGTAAACGACCTTGTTGATAAAAGTAAAACACTTTCTACAGCCAAGACAATATGATTAGTACTTTTGACATTAGCACTCATTTTCTTGAATACCATCGGCTAATTAAATCTATTAAAAGTACGTAAATATCCATGCTTCCTAACTTGAGATATCGTGTAACAAGGTTTTCAATATTTGACCTCTGGTAACCTCAGCCGACCTTTGACCTCCACTTAAACAATATGTTTTTTTCCCCTTAAGTTTAGGCATCGGCGTATGAATAATGAATAATGCATGGTTCCTATCTTGAGATATCGTGTTTACAAGCTGGGCGTAACACACACACACACACATACAATTTGAGACCATTCCTTCTATGTATAGTTTGCGGAAGTATTTACAAGTATATTTTAACATTAACGAAAATATTTTTAATGAAAATATGAAGGTAAATATTTAGGAAAGGTACTGGCTACCATGGTATAACTTATTGGGCTTGAACGATTTATTTAATAGCATTTGTATTTCAGCCAAAGTTAATGTATTGAACGTATCTGCTGTTTTTTAATTTACATGTTTTTAATTTTGTAAGTTAAGATGGTTGCGAAGAAAAACGAAGAATAAGAAGATGATAAAATGAGGATAAAAAGGGTTCACTCCCATGTCGGACACAAACAAGCTGGTTCTTAATCAAACCGTGAACTTGATGGATAGGTATTAGGAGAACCTTCGAGTATGTCTTCTCAGATATCTCACCTGCAGGCAGAAGATTGCGAAGAAGCGGCAGGTGATTAAGCGGGTTATCTTTCTTTAAACAAACATTTCAAGCTGATATACTCAGCTGGAACGAATCAAACCTCAAACACTGAAATATGTTAAAAACTTAAAAAAAACTGGTCATATTCTTGCTTAGCCTTGATACTAGTAACAATTTTAGAGCGGTATACGTGTGCTGTCATATATGGATATTTTCAGGGCATATGGTAATCACGTCCCATTATCACAAATGACGGTCCGTGTAGGGAAATTGAGAACACCCAAAGCCCGCGGACAATTTGAAAGACTTCTCAGTGTTACACATTTTAAGCTGAACGGTTTTGAGACCGGGTTCGATGCGGGTGCAAGATAACCTTATAGTATAACATGGTTGGATGACACGAGGCCGTGTGCTGCGTCAATTGGTCCATAAATATATATATATATATATAGCTCTAAATCGCGGACACAATTTTGGCCTACTCTTATAGACTACGGGGACAATTAAAGTTAATCTGTCGGAAATATTTGCTAAAGGTGTGCGAGTCCACAATTAATTTTCTCCCTGTTTAAAGGGACCATATAAAGACCGTTAAATTGTTAGACGGCTTGAACAAATCTATCAACCATGTATGTCAATGTTGTTTACTTAGTGACCAATGTAACAGTATCGGGGCAACGAAAGTGTGATACCGTCTTGATAGTACGTTTGTCTCGATATAAGGCACTGGGGGGGGGGGGGAAGGGGAGGTTGATGAAATTATTAGTTTTCGTGACCAAACACCGTCTTGATAGTACGCTTGTCTCGATATAAGGCACTGGGGGGGGGGGTATAAGGGGGAGGTTGAGGGTGGATGAACTTGTTTGGTTTTCGTGCCCAGACTCTGTCTTGATAGTACGCTTGTCTCGATCTAAGGATGGGGGTTGAGGGTGGATGAAATTGTTTGGCAAAAATGATGACAAAATGTAAATCTTTTGACTCAATCAATGATTCTTGGTGATTATTGTATTCAACATCCGTACCGTACTTATTGTAAAACCGAATAGTATCGAATGTCTTACTAATATGATCCGATTAATACCTCGTACACTTAATACGCAGCAGCGTCACTAAAGAAACACGAGAAACACAAGTTTAAATAACTCATTGAAAGTACATCAAGCAGTTAATGACAGTAGTAGCTGCGCGTGACGACATTAATTCGATTTTCATAACTCAAAAATACCTCAGCATAATACTTATAACTTCCGCATTGAAGATTGTTTTTATTGTGTCGTGAAGAAAAGCGCAAATACAACGATAAAGGGAATTAAGCGAGCTAGTATGTTATTTCTATAATAATAAACCTCCAAATATGTTTTCTACAATAAATCCATTTAACAACCCTACTCAAATTTGAGGATTATACGGCTCTTTTTCAGAATTTTTATTTTATTTGCAGTACCGATAATTGTAATCCCAGTAATCAGGCCATGCGTAACCAATGAGCTCAGTGCTTGAAAAGGACTTGTCCACCCAGGGTAGTTTAGTACTACCCTGGCTAGATGGAACATAAAAAGTCACCTTGGAATTGTGGCTAACGGAATATTTGGCACCCAAGAGACCCTGAGTAGGGTAGAAAACCAAGTTTAAACAGTATCGCTTACGAAGTGGAGAAATTGGAGAAATTTACCATCAAATTAGTGTTCACTACAGGGAGATTT
Organism: Apostichopus japonicus; assembly: GCF_037975245.1. Lineage (NCBI taxonomy): Eukaryota > Metazoa > Echinodermata > Holothuroidea > Aspidochirotida > Stichopodidae > Apostichopus > Apostichopus japonicus. The sequence goes on along the minus strand of NC_092574.1, from coordinate 5,489,833 downwards.
AAAATGAACCACACTTAATCTAAAATAAACATTCCTCAAAAAGGAAGGCGTCGTACTTAAGGCCATTAATTCTGGCAAGGTATTGACCGTGGATGGCGGCGATATAGGGCGTATAATCCACCCAGGATAGGGCGTACACCCCACCCAGGAGGCTGAAACCACCGACTGCACGCATCTTGTGGGACGATTGACTATTGTACAAGTAAGAGAAACAGCTAAGATCAGAGCAGTGAAACTTGCAGCTCTGGAAGAATAAACTTTTGCACATGAAGGGGATCATGATGGCACATAGCCAAGGGTGCACGAGTGAGGGGAGTGGAGGGGGGGGGGTGACGGAGAAATATAGAACTGGCAAGAGGATATGAAGTGATAAAGTGTGCAATGGAAAATTCAGGGTTGGTCCCAGCAGGCAGCATTGCGTCTGTCTGCTGATGTGATATTAACTAAATATAACGAATTTATGAATCTTGCCTGTAGTTAATGTCAAATTTGTTGGTGCCCCACAAATGCGATCTTATATTCATCAACCATTAGTCTTCCCTCTCCTACTTCTATTTTGACGGCACTTACAACCATTGCTCTTAATGTAGGTTAATTAAATTATTGGGGGCCTGGTGGATGGGAGGGCAAAATGCTGCTGCATTCAAACTGAAGTTAATCACAAGAGGGACAAACTCAACATGTAAAATCCCAATATAATAAAAAAAAATTATTGGGGGCCTGGTGGATGGGAGGGCAAAATGCTGCTGCATTCAAACTGAAGTTAATCACAAGAGGGACAAACTCAACATGTAAAATCCCAATATAATAAAAAAAAAAATGGAAACAAAATTATGAAATTTTTCTGGAATATATTTCTGCTATGATGATGTTATAATGAAATGTAAGTCAAATTGATATTGCATGATTAACTTGAATACTAATTTACAATTCATGTTATTGCATAACTTATGGTACAAACTGTAAGGATATTTGGTTATATTTATTCATGAAATCATGTATATTCATTTTACTGATCATTACATCATAGCCCTCTGAGTAGAAGGTGTATCAGAACAAGTAAAAGCTTTATGAGCCACAAACTTAACCACCATCATTCATATATGAGGTGGACAACATTGATAAACAGCTGAAGAAAACAAATAACAAACAATATTATTCTCATTGGGAAACTTAAATCATGTAATATACTAAAAAAACACTTAAACAAGTCTGAAAGTAACAGACAGACTTAATAATGTTTTCTGTTTTATTCATTTCTATGTTCTTTGACAGGGGTGTGGCATATGCAAATTTTGTGGCTACAAACATGGCGCTTTTAATACTGACATTGTTTTCTTTCTTTCTAATATGGAATACAAAAACTTTTTGGTACTTCAAGATTGACAAAATGGCCAGTCCCTGATACAGCTCTACAAATTGCATATACATTCACATCTCTCAACTTCAAGTGTTTCTGCATTCTGTACATAACAGCTAAAATACACAATTTTTTTTAGTTTTGTTTTTTGGTTTATCATATTTTTTGGTAACTTAATAACATTACACAACTTTTCAGCCTGTTGGTTTAGATCATGTGTAGCATTTTGTGATACACAACCTGACAATGAGCACACAGTCACAATGCAAGGGGACTGGGGTTGAGAGCGGATCGGTCCTTCGTGCCCAGGTTTTTTCTTGCGTGACTTTTCTTAAAAGTTATAAACACGATACAACTGTCTATCCACAACTTTAGAATAGAATGCTATTCAAATGTAAATATACAGCTTATCATACACTTATAATAAGACACTCCTCCTTTGTGAGATTGATTCTTCCTTTATTCCTCTATTAGCAGGTTTGACCATTTTTTTTGGGCAAATTTAACCTCCTGCCCCCTGTTCCCACTTAATATGCAACATGTGCGGTATGAGATATGTTAATAGTTTCTTTTTGAGACTTCAGTTTATAGGGTGTGAAGACGCGCGCACAAAGAAACGTCTCATGCCGGTAATCTGACCTAGTTTCGAATGAGGTGTAACAGAAGTGTTAGACACCACCATCGATCCCAGAAAATACACACGTCACAGCTTGCTACCATCGGTAATTAGACACTAGTGTACAGTCAATGCATACAGCTACGGTCAATACCCACAACACAGTGTACATAGCAGCGTGGACATCTCAGGTCCAGCTAAAGATAACAAGGTATCATGTTTCATTACTGTCTGCATTTTGTAGCGACACGAACAAACGTTACTTGCAAGCAACAGAAAGTTAACTTTTTGAGATGGCCGCACGCGGTTTGGGGCGAGTCTTCAATGCCTTTAACCCATGCTGACCTCCAGTGACCAATGACCTCCCTCATACTGCACATGTTCAGTATGAGACTGGTGGTGGTAGTCCTCCTTTCTTGTGATATCTTGTTTTATATAGAGGATGTTCATGAATTCACAAAACTTTGAACTCCTCCACCAAAAATCAAGAATCTTCTGTGACTCAATTAGTTTCATCTATCAACCTCTATGAATGCGATGTGTCTATGCTGTCCTTGGGTTTAGGGATCAGGTTTACAAGTTTGGAGTAACCCACCCTACAAGCATTCATCAGCTTGAAAGTTTAATTTCGACAGCAAAAACCAAGTTGCTTGTGTTGGTATTGATCTCTAAGTGACATCTTCCAACAGAGCCTCAGGCTGGCCAGCTACAAGACATTCCAAAGTTTGTTTAAATTCCAGTACAAAACCATATCTTGATACAAAATTATGTCAAGGTTAAAGTCAAACCGAAAGGTGTCTTTATTAGGCATTGGTAGAATCTGACCAGCCATGAAAACACATCTAAATGGTCAGCTCTTCAAATTCAGGCTACAAACTACTCCTGGTATATATCCATCAGGTTAGGGAGCCATTTGTGCAGAATTAAAACAATGCATTAATCATTACCATGATGCTTGAACAAGAAGGATAAAGAGTATCATCATCATTGAAATGATGACATCTGACATATTATGAGGGTCATCCCATAAACAAGCTTTAAACATTATCTCAAGATAATTTATACATTATCTAGGGGCAAAACAGAGTACCATTACAAATATATAATAATTTATTCATATTGATGCTAGCAGAATTTATTTAACACATTAAGTGACTACATCATATAATTTTACATTACTAAAAGCGTCAAATATTTCTACCAGATGATCATCACTTTTCTCTGACATACAACAAATTATTTCTAACAGATGGCTGCTGTATCTAGCCTCATACCACTGGTTACTTCTATGATGACCCCTAGCTCTTAGCAGGTGACCAGTTATTTCCAACAGGTGACCACTTGTTCCTAGCAGATGACCACTTGTTCCTAGCAGATGACTGCTTGTTCCTAGCAGATGACCAGTCGTTCCTGGCAGATAACCGCTTGCTCCTAGCAGATAACCACTAGTTTATAGCTGTTGACCAGTTATTTCCAGCAGATGACCACTTGTTCCTAGCAGATGACCACTTGTTCCTAGCAGATAACCGCTTGCTCCTAGCAGATAACCAGTGGTTCTTAGCAGATAATCGCTTGCTCCTAGCAGATAACCACTAGTTTATAGCTGTTGACCAGTTATTTCCAGCAGATAACCACTTGTTCCTAGCAGATGACTGCTTGTTCCTAGCAGATGACCACTCGTTCCTAGCAGATAACCGCTTGCTCCTAGCAGATAACCACTAGTTTATAGCCGTTGACCAGTTATTTCCAGCAGATGACCGCTTGCTCCTAGCAGATGACCAGTGGTTCTTAGCAGATAATCGCTTGCTCCTAGCAGATAACCACTAGTTTATAGCCGTTGACCAGTTATTTCCAGCAGATGACCGCTTGCTCCTAGCAGATGACCAGTGGTTCTTAGCAGATAATCGCTTGCTCCTAGCAGATAACCACTAGTTTATAGCCGTTGACCAGTTATTTCCAGCAGATGACCGCTTGCTCCTAGCAGATGACCAGTGGTTCTTAGCAGATAATCGCTTGCTCCTAGCAGATGACCACTAGTTTATAGCTGGTGACCTGTTATTTCCAGCAGATAACCACTTGTTCCTAGCAGATGACTGCTTGTTCCTAGCAGATGACCACTCGTTCCTAGCAGATAACCGCTTGCTCCTAGCAGATAACCACTAGTTTATAGCCGTTGACCAGTTATTTCCAGCAGATGACCGCTTGCTCCTAGCAGATAACCAGTGGTTCTTAGCAGATAATCGCTTGCTCCTAGCAGATAACCACTAGTTTATAGCTGTTGACCAGTTATTTCCAGCAGATAACCACTTGTTCCTAGCAGATGACTGCTTGTTCCTAGCAGATGACCACTCGTTCCTAGCAGATAACCGCTTGCTCCTAGCAGATAACCACTAGTTTATAGCCGTTGACCAGTTATTTCCAGCAGATGACCGCTTGCTCCTAGCAGATGACCAGTGGTTCTTAGCAGATAATCGCTTGCTCCTAGCAGATAACCACTAGTTTATAGCCGTTGACCAGTTATTTCCAGCAGATGACCGCTTGCTCCTAGCAGATGACCAGTGGTTCTTAGCAGATAATCGCTTGCTCCTAGCAGATAACCACTAGTTTATAGCCGTTGACCAGTTATTTCCAGCAGATGACCGCTTGCTCCTAGCAGATGACCAGTGGTTCTTAGCAGATAATCGCTTGCTCCTAGCAGATGACCACTAGTTTATAGCTGGTGACCTGTTATTTCCAGCAGATAACCACTTGTTCCTAGCAGATGACTGCTTGTTCCTAGCAGATGACCACTCGTTCCTAGCAGATAACCGCTTGCTCCTAGCAGATAACCACTAGTTTATAGCCGTTGACCAGTTATTTCCAGCAGATGACCACTTGTTCCTAGCAGATGACCACTTGTTCCTAGCAGATAACCGCTTGCTCCTAGCAGATAACCACTAGTTTATAGCTGGTGACCAGTTATTTCCAGCAGATGACCACTTGTTCTGAGCAGATGACCACTTGTTCCTAGCAGATGACCACTCGTTCAATAGCAGGTGATCCAATACTTATAGCAGTAAACCAATAATTGTCTAAGCTTCGATCAGGTTTGATCTCTACCTCTTCATGGAAAATCAGTGAGTGGTGAGGGATTGTACTTGGATAAACTCTTCCATCAAACTGTAATCAAAATGAAGAAAATTGTCAACTGTTGAAGTCATCAAACCAGACTGATAAATGCTCTCACTGAACCGGCCGACTAAGACATTCTCTTTGGCTGAACAAACTGCACTTTACACAGTGGTGTAACCACTGCCCAGGGGGGGGGGCAGGATCCCCCAGTCAACTGTCTTCCCCCATTTGCCCCCTAAATGACATTGGTGGGCAAAAAAAATATTCGACAGAAATAAAAAAATGCATTTCAAGGCTCAGTAAAACCTGTTCACGGTTGATGTAAATCCGCAGTTGACAGGAATTCACAACTTAACACCAGCCAATCGTGTCTCAAAAGAAATATTATCCTATCACTTTGCTTTCTGTCTTCGCTAAGAGGCCCTTCATCCTCGCTTCCCTCACCACACGCACTACCCAACAAGATAACCTGCTACCATGTTTGTTATATCATGTGTATGTTTATAACTTTATACCATCGTTAAATCGGCCATCCATAGTTAATCAGATATTGTTAATTGGAAGCTGCAGCAATATTGATTAATTTCAACATCGCACGTGTGAACTCACACAGACTGATCAGTTGGTAGAATAGGCCCAACCGAAATATTATTTCCAAAGACTATACAAAATTTAAATCATTAATATAATAAAAACGGATTACTATGGACACTTGTGTGGTGCCTGAGTGAATGATGCCTAAGTCCATGAAACCGAGCTTCATATAAAAATTCATTCAAATCATAACCATAGTAAATCGTAGACAATAAGATAGCTTAAACTGTACTGTTGAAAGAATAATCCAGACAAATGAGAAAAATGAGAACTTCAGACAAGACAATTGAAAGGACGAGAAACTGAACCCAATTGTCAAAATCCTGTCGCTATAACATTTTTGATTTTTTAAATTTATCGCAATTCTAAATTTGATTTGGCAAATAACAAATTTTACTGAAAACTTGAATCATCCGGGCAGATATCAAACAAAAGTTTTTTTTTGGGGGGGGGGCCTTTATTCATTAGATTTGACCGGTAAATTCTCTAAATTTGACCGGTTGTGTTACAGAAAAACTGGTAACCGTGCTGTAGGCTGTAAACTTCAAACTGGTATCCCCCGGCCACACTGCTACTGCCACAGTGCCACTGCCATAGTGTCACTGATTAGACTAGGCCACCCCTGCATCAGCTTCTATTTTGAGTGAGTTATTACCTAATTGAATAATTTCTTCTCAACGATTCAATCTTCTAAAGGCTAATCATATGCAGAATTTTGAACAAGGTTATATAATTTTACATGGCTAAACTCTCGGCTGATTTGGATAAAATGTGAACGCTCTGAAGCCTCTAAAGTCCACCATATCATATAGCTTCCAGAGGCTTCACCCCTGGATCCAACCAGGGGCCACCTTTGGTCCCCCTGGACCCCATGCAGGCAGGGCAAATATAGGTTTTCATATTTTCAAAAAAGAATTAGGTTATATTCAAAGTGTATTTGTATGTAATGTTAATGTGTACCTGTATGACCATCCACATGCCATCAGCTGACATTTTCTCTGTTGTTCCTTTTACTTTGGGGGGGGGCCAGGGGGGGAGAACATGCCGTTTGTCTGTTTCCAACTATACTGGGACGTCATGATTGTTTACTGCTCTAGTTAAAGTACGGAGTACCGATGTCTGTAAACAATATATTGCATTAAAATTAAAAGTTACTTGTGTTGTAGCAATGGAGTCAGAAACTATGGTTTAGTATCAATCACCCCGGCCAAGAAATGCTGGATTTTAGGGTAATCTTATGTATCTGCCCCCTACTGAGCTGAGATAACATCTCTCATCGTTTAGATCTACACTATACACCGCTTCTGTACTATCATTTATCAATTCCCTATGCTCGCTTTTGGCAGCAATGATTCTTACATTATTTACTTTCAAATTTGTCATCCTTTAACCTAACCTTTCTCTGTTTGCTTTGTATGAAACAACAAGTGAGTGTCATCTGTCTTGTGATCCAGATTCTCCCATTCCAAGGTTCCCTCCCACCTGACTAAGGGGACTATTTAAGAGGAGGTGCAGGAAGAGGGGGGGCGGATATTTTCACTCTACTTTTCCACTAAACACTGTTGTGAAAAGGCATAGAGCGTCTTTACAAAAGCATTGTTTTTCCATTATTGTTGTTAATATTAAGTTTGCTGGATTTTTTAACTGAACCATTTAATGTATTTTCCATTAACTGTAAGAAGTAATCCAAATGTATCAATCTCTTGATGAGAGCGTAAGTAAAGGTTACATGTTATGTACATGTCTATAAGCGCAGACCAACAACCACTGCAATATAAGCATTCAAATGTAGTTCAGAGTTACCCAAAGATCATTTAACTGTATTGAATCCAACTTTTAGCTTACACTATTAAACTTGCTAAAAGTTATAGACTAGACAAGATTTTCTAGCAATAATAATAATAATGGGGATCTATATTGGTGATCTCTAACCATCTCAGGTATTCAAAAGGTCATATTTCAAGTGAGAGACAACTGTTCATATTTGTAAGGACTTGAGAACAGTGGCAAATGATGACTTCATATCCTTGCTCCCCTCTGTCAATGGTAGTTTTGTTAGTACAGTATCCTGGCCAAAACACTACATAGGATCCTGGCCATATAACACTACCCTTCAATGGTAGCTTTGATAGTCCAGTATCCTGGCCATAACACTACCCTTCAATGGTAGCTTTGATAGTCCAGTATCCTGGCCATAACACTACCCTTCAATGGTAGCTTTGATAGTCCAGTATCCTGGCCATAACACTACCCTTCAATGGTAGCTTTGATAGTCCAGTATCCTGGCCATAACACTACCCTTCAATGGTAGCTTTGATAATCCAGTATCCTGGCCATAACACTACCCTTCAATGGTAGCTTTGATAGTCCAGTATCCTGGCCATAACACTACCCTTCAATGGTAGCTTTGATAATGGAGTATCCTGGACATAACACTCCCCTTCAATGGTAGCTTTGAAAGTGCAGTATCCTGGCCATAACATTACCCTTCAATGGTAGCTTTGATAGTCCAGTATCCTGGCCATAACACTACCCTTCAACCATAGCTTTGATAGTCCAGTATCCTGGCCATAACTCTCCCCTTCAATGGTAGCTTTGAAAGTGCAGTATCCTGGCCATAACATTACCCTTCAATGGTAGCTTTGATAGTGCAGTATCCTGGCCATAACATTCCCCTTCAATGGTAGCTTTGATAGTGCAGTATCCTGGCCATAACACTACCCTTCAATGGTAGCTTTGATTGTGCAGTATCCTGGCCATAACACTACCCTTCAATGGTAGCTTTGAAAGTGGAGTATCCTGGCCATAACACTCCCCTTCAATGGTAGCTTTGATAGTCCAGTATCTTGGCCATAACACTACCCTTCAATGGTAGCTTTGATAGTCCAATATCCTGGCCATAACACTACCCTTCAATGGTAGCTTTGATAGTCCAGTATCCTGGCCATAACACTACCCTTCAATGGTAGCTTTGATAGTCCAGTATCCTGGCCATAACACTACATAGTATCCTGGCCATAACACTACCCTTTAATGGTAGCTTTGATAGTCCAGTATCCTGGCCATAACACTACCCTTCAATGGTAGCTTTGAAAGTGGAGTATCCTGGCCATAACACTACCCTTCAATGGTAGCATTGATAGTGCAGTATCCTGGCCATAACACCACTCTACAAATGTTCTTTGACTGTTATTATATCCCCTTCAATTGCTCCCCAAACTTTGAAACTAACAATAAAATCACATCATCTGTACATCATTAGACCACTCTTTAATCCTTATTTAATCCCACTCATAACAACAAAAAAACTGTTAAAGAAAGTAATATTAAACACCATTTTCATTGTTTTTTCAGGCATAAAAAGAATAACAACATATCCACTAAAGTTCTAGTATACAGAAGATAAAGAATAGTGCTTCTCTTTGGAAGAAAAATGAAAATGCTCTTAGACAGTAAAGTTAAATAAAAAATTAATTAATCTCCAGTGATCAGATCACAGTTACTTAAGCCAAACACTATAAATGATTTAATATTCCTACATTTTTACAATTTCAGAAACTCCGCTGGGATGATGTGGCGAGAGACTCTTTGGCGCTGGAAGGCATCAGCGTTCTTCCTCTTTACTTGTTTCACTGTCAAATTAATTTGGGTTTTTCAAGAGTATTGAGGAGGATATACCCAACAACTAAAGCAAGGCCTATTAAGTATTGTTGAAACAAAAGAAATAAAGACAAATGACCAGTGTGACCGATGTTTCTTGGGGGACACAAACTGGGAATTCCGGCGTAAAATCTGTTCAAAGACTTTACCAAAGAGTTTTTCTCTAAGACATGTATTTATCCACAAAATTGTAACAGATATTTCGTTTTCTTCACCATCAGCATTTTACAAGCTACATGTATCTACCTTGCCTTTCCCCAAGAGGAAACATTGTTTCTCATTTTCAAAGTTTGCTGTACTCCTGTTTCTAGTCACAAAGTTTTTACCAGGAATCTGGGTTGAGCACCTCTTTTCACCCTTTTCCAAAAATACCTTTTTAACTCAAAACAGAAACTGCCTTCAGGTCGTACAAGCCTTCAAAAGTAGCATTTTCCATTCCTATTTTTTTTTTTTTTGTCCGTTCTTTCCTTTCTTTTGTTTTCCTTCTTTGGTTTTTTGTTGTCTCTGCCAAAATAAGTCTAAAAGTATTGATTGGAAATAGATCAAAGGAATTCTCCTATTTGGAAATGATGTTACTACGGAAACCAGAGATTGTTCTTCTTGCAATCAACAAAGATTAAGAAAAGGAGATAATAAGATGACAATAGATATAGAAACAATGACTGAAATAACCATTTAAGAAGAAGATGGTAGCCTGGAGGAGACTGGTATAAAGCATGATTTGAATTTAGGCCAAATTCCCGTTAAAACCCCCTGGGGATAAGTGATATGACGGAAATCAGGAATATTGGTGAGAACTGATCGCTTATTACTCCGAGTGGTGGTGCAACCGATTTGAGGAGGCTTAACATGGGGGTAAAAACTGGTAACTTGGCACTAATTCGACAGCCAGGAGATTACCAGGGGCTATGTCAAGTAAATTAAAGCCAAATGGCATTACAATAACTCCAAATTACCCCTCTTTCTTCCTTCAACTTGAATCTGTCCAAGTTCATTTCAAATCAAAGTATCAAGAAGTAAGACCTATAATCCTGTCTGTCTAGAATATGTCTGTACTTTCCAATATGTGAAGACAATGAACTTTCCCAAGCTTAGCTAACTTCTAGAAGTTTGCCAAATACCACGGGGAATATTAATTAAGATCTTACAGATCTCAGACACAAAGTGTTTCTGAAGTAAACGGTGAGGTGACGAAGAATCGTTGAGGGTGGTGCGGTTCCTCATCGCAATTTGCAAACTTCAGCTCTGTCACAACTTCTCAATTTTGAAGAGTCGGTTCTAAACCGGCAAGCAAAATGGGGCAGGGAATATTTTCTATTGTTGGTAATTTAAATCTTTGAAATACTTTGGTTAGGGACACCACTGAAAGATGCATGAATCATGCAAAGCTAGACCACCATGAGATATAATTGTCATCATCCTAGGACAACTGAAATTAATATCATAAATCTGTTCAAGCCACAAACAAGTTATGACATTGCCTTTGAAAACCTGACATAGTGGAGGCAAATATATATTGATAGAGTATGATGGTAAACATACCGGTGTACCTTGTGGTCCTATTGGTGTTGAGGGCAGCAGGAAGAAGAGAAGGCTGCAATTGGTACCAAACAATCCAACGTTAAGTTCTCTTTGATCATGAGCATATTTTAACTAGTAATCATTAACAAGTGCCTTAACATTTCCCACACTGTACACAGTGAAGTTTTCAAAGGAATAAATGAAATGATTGAGTCAAGATTCTTCTTCACATAACACATTTAAATTAATTGGTATGTTACATGAGCTTTCTATCATGATGGTTACCAAACCAGAAGGACTCTTAAGACAACAATTTATTAATTTATTACTGGTCAGTAAATATTCATCATCTCCAGGACGATACCAGTATATCGTATTATTATTCTGTAACTTTTTAATTAAATGACCAACTACCACATATCTCAATGTGATTCCTATGTTCCAAGGTTAAATATGGATCGAGTAAGAAAAATAAGTATATGTCATAAAAAGCTGGAACAACTGATGGCACTCTAAGGGGTGTCACCAAAAACCAAACAAAAATATGCTTTGAAGCGGAAGCTATTGTTGTGATCCCACAGAAAATGTGCCCAACTTTTAATAAAGGTTATCAGAAACTTTCAGAAACTTAATCTCCTGGCTACTTTTGGCCAGCAAGTATATTTTCTCTGACATTAAGAAATGTTCACGTTAGACGATAAATGCCAGAGGGAGGAGAGTATATGAGGGTTAAAATGTTGATTGAAGTTTAAAAATGAGTGACTACATATTTGGTGGCGATACAGGTGACCTTTAATGTTAATATGTGTTTTTAACATTTTACCTCTGACATAATACATGTACCGTCTACAAAGAATGTCACTACATTGTTGCCAAGGCATCCATGACAATAGCTGCTGCCCAAAGACATACATCTACAATACTACAATATATAAACAATGTCAGCTTCCTTGTGGTCCGAATGTTTCAAAAGTTTGGAACATAAAGGTGGATGTGTCAAATTCTTGACAGGCTTTAATACCCCACTTCAAACCAAGCACGTCAACTCTGATCATTCTATGGCAGTTAGAACAGGTGACAGGATAGAGCGCTTGTCTGTAAACATTTAAAGTAATGCGGGTTCATGCATTACAGCCAGAATTTCTCTAACTTTGACCTAAATGCATCTTAATGTTTGTAAATAATATATGATTTCTGGGCCAAGGAGAGAAAACTCTTTACTGATTGTTTATTGTCATGGTGTGCCAAAATCTAGCTTTATGATTGGTAGAAATTACATGGTGACGTGTATGTTGTGTTGCATGGAGCAGTTTTTCTTTAAATGTCAGATTGGTGGTTATATTTAAAACTCAACGTAGGGGGACCTTGCAGTATAGTACTTATCACTTTTGCTGTTACAGACAAATATGGACAACAAATTACTCTATTATTTCTAGTTTAGGATATAAGAATTAAAAGAGGGCAATTGCCATTGTTATCATGCAAGTAAATGAAAATCCATTACTGCCACAGTACATGTGTTACCTTGTTCCATGATCAACCTGTGAATTAAACAACAGTCTTAAAGGTACAAACTGCCAGTATATGTGGTTTGCAATGATTCGACCATCTCTCAAGCTTTACTACTTCAGCTATGTGTTTGGATGCACTGCCATGTCACATGATTTATTTCTAGTATGCTCCCCCTGCCCCCCCCCCCCCCCCGGGGGCCCAGTCATCTCCTAAATAGAAAACCAAACTTGTGTTGATAATGTAGGAAATCAATTCAGTGAAGAAGGGTAAGTTTCTGACAGAATCAAATTATATTTTTGTTAAATGTCTCTTTCTTCTTGGGTATTACCAAGTAAATTTAACTCATCACATATCCCCCAATGGATTGTGAAAGCATGTGATAAGGTGTTGTAGTATTCATGCTGGAGTACATTTATTCCTACATGTACTCAGACTGAGTAATATAAGTAGTCTTACTCTTGAATCTGGGACTTACAACATATATACACTCAGGTCAAGAAATGATGAAGTCAATGTTTAGTCCCTTGAATTCAAAGTCTCTATTAGGCAATTTATGAAATCATTCTCATTTTTTTTTATTGCCCTGATTCCTTGAAATATGCTAGAAAATCCAACTAATGGTCACCCCTGCAGTATAAGCTTACAGAGAGTTTGTTGCCAAATAAGAGAAACTTGTCCAAAGCCAGATTTACTTCTCTAATGTGAATCCCACCAAGCATAGTACTTTTGGGCAGGCTTCAGCAACTTAAAGAGCAGACTACATGTTGGAGACAAAACTAATCACCTTTCATTTTTGGCTCCAATATTTTCAGTATCGTCAAGGTGATTTTGGTGGTGTCTATAAAACAAAAAACCCTTCCTGTCAGCAGAGTTGAGCAATTTTTGAACTTTTGATCAACTGGTTATCTAATTTACTATTAGCATTTTGGAATAAGAACCGATGGTGAATCCCCGTTCACACTATGTATGTAACAACACCACTGATACAGTACAATCAAAAAGTGGAAGACTGTGTAATTACGTGAGCCCATTAACACTACCTTGATGCAATACAATATCATGCAGAAGTGGAAGTAAGTTTGACTTCTGTCTATGATAAATGTGTTGGACTGAAATTGTTTACAACAAAAAGAAAAGAAGAATGTCATTTACCACTTAAAGGTGGGATCGCTCGTAATTTCCTCGTAAATTCTGTCCTTCACACCACCCGATTCAAAAATAATATCAATACTACCCTCTACCGGTTCGTCGCTGTTGTCTCGTAATTTCTCAGCAATCCAGTATTTACGGCTAGTAAGCAATAAACGGGTTCGGTTACTTGAACGGTGGCCTTGGCGAAATTCCTGCATAGTTTCTTGTCTGTGGCAGTACAGCGAGTTGTTATGGAACAACTCCCTGGTCAGTAGTATGCGGTATTACGCCGCGTTTTCGTGTGTGTTGTGTGATACAAAACTCTGTGCTTTGTTTTACGTTCAGAACTTTTCACAACTAATGGGCTGTACAGTATAGGTTACGGTCGAGCTTTGCATCAGGCGTAATAGTTCGACCAGGGCGCTGCTACTCTAGGCTCTAGCAGCTTCCTGCTTTTACTCTTTTAGGCCTACATGGTGAGCAGTCGACGTCAAGAAACAGCTCAAAAAACTATAGTTATGAACTTTATGTCTGATTTACGCTGACTGGTGTCACAAAAAGACAAACGCGAATGAGTGAAAAATATGACTGAAGTGATTACAAAATTGGGTATCAAACGTAAAGTCAAGTCCGTCATGTGTGAACAATTGGTATTTCAGCCAATATAGGTATTAATTATACATAAACAGAGTCACAGCTTACATTGTATTTTATATATAAATTTTAGTTATATATCAGGAGGGTAAGACAAAGCATTTTATGTCATATACCATATATAGATAAATATGTACATTTAATTATTTTTGGACTCCTGGCAACGGGCCCTTTAGGCGATCACTTGCCCTAGCTGCACCCCGTCCTCCTAACCGGTGCACGTAAACCCTGTCCTTGCACCCCTTGACCCGAATTAAAAAATAACGAAACTTGAACGGAAAAGGGAAGGAAAATACGTGCCATAAGGGGCGGCTCCACCCTCTTTAGAAAGGATTGGCAAAAAGGGAATAAGTACATGAACAATAAACTAATAGTTATTTCCATTGAAAAGTGTCTCGCTGAGCATCGGCCGTCAAAGCAAAAAACTTTTTTTCCTAAATCACGTCAGTGTATTGCTTTCCAGCGTACTGTACTCCCAGAATTGACTCTCCTGCTTCTTGTTCCGAACAGCTCCCAACGAAATGCCAAAAAGTCGGCAACGGGGTTGGGGTGGGTTACCCAGCTCCACCATGGGGCACCTCATCTCGACTGACTCGAATTACAACTCGAAACTTTAACTGAAATTGGATTGAATTAAAAAAAATATATACTAGCTGTCTGCATGGATCATACTTATCTATACTATTGTGTGACCATATAGGCGTACAGGCTCTATATAGTCAACCAGGAGAAACTGGGGGGAAGCTTTTTTTCTTGCCACAGAAAATTAAACATTGCCCGGAAGTTCCTAGCATGATTAATTCATTTCTAACTTCGACGGCAATGAAGGACAAAGAGAACCATATAGGCCTATGCCTGACTATAAGATCATTGAACCATCAGGAACAACTCCGAATAATCTTCCATTTGCCGATTCATTACACTGGGAATAAGGGGTGGGGGTGGGGCTTTCCATTTGATCCGCAAGTATATTGAATGGTCACCACAACAAGGGTGTATAGCTTGGGACTAGCACGGGGAGACTTGTCAACCTTGTGAACTTTTTTTGGGGTGAGATGCGGGGGGGGGGGGGGAGTTAGCAAACTAAAACATACAGGGTAAACAGAGGGGAGGAAAGAGGTCAAAAAAGAAAGAGTGAAAGACAGATGAAGGGATGGAGGAAGAAAGTAAAGAAAATGTGGAGATGGAGGCTATGGGTAGAGATAGATATGATATGAAAGTACAGAGAAAAAAAAACCAAGAGCAGAAAAATGGAGATCACTGGGATACTGTCAAATACACAAGAAGAATATACAATCTAAATACTGGAATTAAATAATGCACAACATAAATACAGCTTTATGACATCAGCAAATCAAAGGGGAAAGATATAATGTTTCAAGGATGCTGGAAAATAAGACACAACAGAAGATGGTTATGGTTTCTGATCTATTAGGCTTCTTCTCTCTACTGCTACCAGGATGTAAGAGACCACAGGGACTCGCACAACTCTTTAAGTTGTGATGACCTCTGACCCTTACTATGCCTAACTGTTATCTTGCCAGGAAATAAATACACCAGTGCATGAGAGGAGGTGAGAGACAGGACTGATTGATCGTGTCGATAGGGGTACATGTGATTCAAGAAGATAGATGTAAAGATTAGCATCGTTTGGATACTTCAAATGGGACCCCTTCCCCACCCCCCCCACACCCTCCCCCACGTTCAAATCATATCCCCTCCTGGCAACGGAAATGAACACCAGTATAAATAAACCGATACAGATATTTATACACGCTGTGCGTGTAGGCCTATATACAATAATATAAAGCTGGCCATTCTCTGATTGTTACTCCTTGATTGAATTTCCCCAACCTTGCCCACCTTGACTTAGAGGGTGGCCAAGCTCCTGATTTACAGTCATAGCTACTATCGAACAAAATGGACGAAAGCAATTTATCTCAATCTGGTGATGCAGATGTATCATTAGCTGCTAATCCAACGTTTGTGAATGTCGCACAACCTGTCAACAAAAGTCTGGGAAAAGTGCTTGCCCCTGCCATATGTATGATCTCTTTTGTTCAGGATCATGTAAATGTGGCAATGTGTATTCGTATAGTCTGAGATTTTTCTCCCATGCTGCTCCATATCTAATCCTACTGGTGACATTGGACAGAACATTGGCAGATGGCTTCTTGAGAGGTGTTGAAGTAACTGGATCAGGAGTATCTGTAGAGATTACATAAAACAATAGTTACTAGATTGCAAGTATCCTGCTATAGCTTCTATGGCTATGACTAAAAATATACAGTACCTTTTGTTTAGAACTTATCACACTTATGCAGCACTGGAAACTGATATTTCAATTTAAATGGTGTCATTGAGTTTAGAGGACATTGAAGTTACAAGTATGTTGGTGAAACCAAGACCACCCTCAAGAAGCAGTTCTAGTCACAAGTCAATACCATGAAAATGGAGACTCCAGTAGGGGAACACTTTCAGCTCCCCAATCATACCATTAAAGACATGTCCCAACAGGTAACTAACTTCGTAGACTAACCATCTCAGACACAGTACACCACGGCAGAGATAGAGAGAGTGGACGGAGTGCCCTAGCACCATTCAACTGAATGGGCTCAATATACAGGAAGGACATGACTAACTTTATCCTGCTCCATCTCTGTATTCTGCTATAGTTTATTTGCCCTCTCTCCTTACTTAATCCTCGCTTTGTACTCCACAGTTTATCTAAATACCTCTGCTTTCACTGACTCCTTTTGTTCAATACACCATTAACTTCTTTCTCTGTGTTCACCATGTCCTCTCTGTTCCAGGCTCTATAGTGTCTCTTTAATTTACTGTTACTAGTCAGTTTGCCTCTAAAGAAGATCCTGATAATATCAGGCCCACTTACTTTTATAAATTCTCATACACATGTATGCTTTTTAGTGGATGAGCAATATGCTACCATCTTTTTCTTTTCTTTTGGAATTTAATGAGAATGAAATTGTATTATTTTTCTGATCACACCAGATCAGATAAGATTAGCACTGCTCTTCCAGTCTGTAATTCATGCAAGGATAAACATATAAATTTACCTTCTCCTTTCTGAGTGTCAACTGATCTTTCTGTGGTGACAGCTGCTGAGAATGCCTCTGTTTGACTTTCAGCATCTTTCCGGAAAAGATGCATTTGAAACCTATACAATGAAACAAAAAAAATTGTCTGTAAATCATATAACTGAAATAGTAATTTTACTGTACACCCCAAGCTTAATTGTATGCGTAATGAATCTGGTAATGACCAAATCATTACAAACATACATGTTTTTATCATACCTACCCAAGAAAAAATATGAAAGAGAAAAGTAACAAACAAACACTTAGGCAGATTTCAATAATAACATATTGTTAACCCACATTGATTTAAACCCAGACAAGGATGAGATATTCTTTCATACTCTTCTTCAACATATCCATAAACCGCGGTACCTTTCAAGAATTGTAAGGATAATTTTGTGTTGCCCAACTGCTTGCCCAACAACTTGAGCTCACATGTCAATGTAAAATTTACTATGTAAACTTCCTGTCTTAGTGAACTGATTGGTTTCATATCGCTAAAAGATGTCCAGTCTTTTGATCAAAGTTTGATGTACACTCATTATTTACCTACTGTGTAAACTTCCTGTTTATGTGAGCAGTTGGTTTCATGAGTGAGAATTGAGATGCTAGCTTACTCCATGACACCATTGTGAAAAATTCCTGTTTACATGAATAGCTTGATTTCAGACTACCATTAATTTAACGCTAGATTACTCTCCACAAGAGATAGTTTCGGCCACCAAATTTAATAGATATTATAATTTTTGAACACTAAACATCAGATCATTCACAAGAAGCTGAACAAAAACAAGCATAGTACTGACTATATATAAAAAATATGATAACTTAGCACAGCATCATAAAGTATGAGCATCAGGCCTACACAAAAAAAACTGGTACTTTCTTACCTCCAGGCATGGCTATATAAAGGTTTATAAAGGTATAGCTATATGTACTAATATGGTCCCTCAATTTGTGAGGCTAATTTACCTAATTTCTTGCATAGCAGTTGGGTTCCTTCAAAAATCCCAAACACAGAAATGTACACATGATTGCTGGAATATTGGACAGACAGTCAGTAGATAACAGTATAACACCCTGTTGCCCACATGAACCATTAAAACTTGATTGCATATATGCTGGCTGTGGCTGACCTTAGAAAAACATAAGGTCTAGTTGCATACGCAGCGGTGTGAAAACATGTGAATCAGTTAGTAGTGATTCTAAATTATTTATGTATAGTAGATGCATTATTTTTATAGGAAAAATTGCAGGTTCATGTGGTTGTACTTGTACAGCACAGTAGGCCTTCCTCACTGGTGTATATTACAAAATTAGGGAATACAGTTACTATGAACACTAAATTCAGATACTTATTACTAATACTATAGGCCTTAGTCCTATGTTATATGCCTAGTTAATTATGACTGGGCATAGGTGAGGCTTTTCTTTCAAATGCTCATTCACAAGAATTATTCCTCAAACAAGGACAGCTGATAACAATTTAGAACCTGGAGGGGTGGGGATGAACAGATCACCTAGGCCTAGTGGTTAGAAAATATATTTCCATCAATTTGTTGAGGCAAAAAAACAGTTTACTTTTTGGTGATGAGAAGGCCCAGCTTTCCATGGCATAAATATGAGGAGTGAAACTAAAGACCCCCAGTCCCTGTCAGTCTTCTTTAGGAAGGATATTTTAATTTTTAACTGTATACAGTACAAAGTGGCTATTCTTACGACTAGTTGTAAGAATAATTTCCGACTACGCATGGGCAGTTGCTATTTTTATGATTAGGAGTACTAATTTTACGACGAGGAGTAACAATAACTTCCGGTTAGGGTTAGGATTGAGGTTTAGGGTTATGTTTAGGGTTAGGGTTACCCCTACTACATGCGCAGTTGCTTTATTTACTTTACTGCACTTGAATTTGCCTTTGTCGTAAGAATAGTTTATAAATAATTGTTACGACTAGTAGTCGTAAGAATAGCCACGGCCTATACAGTATCCTCATGACAAGCATTCACAAACAGTGATGATGATGACTCAGTAATACAACTTACTGCTATTTTGTGCTAGGATAAGTATGATAAGGTTAGCATACGCTAGGTCCATTGGAAAAATAATGAATGATAGGCCTAGTTACAAAGCCTAGGCTCATCAAATCATGTATGTTACAAATACAATAGCATAGACACTGCAAAGTTCGAACACCTAAGCCTTAAAATACCCCAAAAACTATCTTCATTTTATTGACAGATATGTACGTACATACTTGCGCACGGGTCATTTTGGAGAGGAAATAACTGTAGCTTCCTAGTTTTTAGTGATATTGGCTTTCGCTTGTAGGTTATCATGGTGAAATTGTGTATTTCTTAGGGGTGTCCGAACTTTGCAGTTTTCTGTACATCGCAATACTGACAGTTACCTAGGACAATACCCTGTAGTACTACTATGTACTAGTATGGGTACCGTTGTTTTCCGCACACGTTACTTTCCGCTGAAACAAAACGGTGTTTTCCGCAAACAAATTTGTCAGCGGAAAACAACGTTTTTTTCAGCGGAAAGTAACGTTTTTTTTTTTGGAGGGACAGAATAACTTACTGAATTGATTAGGCACGTGGAATGAGTTAGGAAGGTGGAGAAGATAGGATTTAACTGTAACAGGATAAATCGGCCATGATTTTAGATGTAACTCGTAAGAAAGGTGGTGCAAAATGCGTGTTCGACTATTAAAACAGCCCTTACTTATACAACCATTTCCAGCGAAAATCAAAGATAGCGCCTTTTACAACTTTTTTTTAAAACTATCATTACGCCGACCGCAGTTTTAATACTTTATTAGATAGTCAATCCTTCATAACGCGGGTGTCCCTTTGCCCTTTTATCGGCCGACCACCACATACTTCTTCAATAATCCCTAATTACACACCCCCAAGCCTCTGTATTATAAGCAGCTTAACTTTTCTGACATGAACTCAGTCTAACCATCCTTTATCGACGTTCTTTGATACTTTCTCATGTTATTTTAATCATCCTGCCTGAATTTGGTATCCTAAAATATGCGGAAAATATAGTATACAGGAAGGTGAAAAAAAGGTGTTTTCCGCAGAAGAATTTTTTCAGCGGAAAGTAATCAGCGGAAAGTAACGTATGCGGAAAACAACTGAAACCTACTAGTATTACCCTATACAGTTTTAGCCTAGCTTAGCAAATCATTACCTTTTTGTGTGATCCTGAAGCAAATGTTCTGCGAAATCTGCGTTGCTAACAGAAGTCAAATCGTGGACATGTTTGTAGAGCTCTTTCTCCATTTGCCAGTTTACGTAGGAACGTAGAAGATAGATCTTCGTGGCATCTCTTCGTCGCTGTTGTTCCTTTGCACTGCTGTTTTTGTCAGGTCCATGCAACAATGGCTTTCCTCCACTTGAACCTACGCTAGTTCCAGGATAAGGTCGTTTTCTTTCGCCCGATTCTCCTTGCCCTGATCCCTTTTCCATGATTGTCACTATACTCTAGTCTAATCGAATGTATTTGTACGAAAATCGTACAGTATTCTTTACTCAAAAGGCACACAAACAACAAACTATCGCGTACGAAAATCCTTTGCGGTAAACAGCACAATAATCTGAAATGCTGTGTTATAACATTATGTGTGCATGGGTACGGGCTTGTTACGCATACGCTTGCCTGTGCTATTCACTGATCTAAATTTGCCACCGAGGTCACGTGAGTTTTCGGGGTCCCATTAAACCTCGCTGAAACCTCGAAAATGCCAGCGCCCTCTAAAAAAAGTCTACGAGCGATATCGCCTTTAAGAAGCCAAATAAACAGAAACTTGCAAGACTAGGATTTAAGGTACCATACTTTTCACCTTGTTGCCATGGAAGTGCATAGTGGCAGTTAGTACTCTTACTACAGTAATAGGACAACCTCAGGGATGTGGTGTGATCACCACAGGTTATAAGCTTGGCTAAGGTAAGAATAGCCCTTAGGATTGACTGTAGCAGTAAAAGCATCAATTTACCCGAGAGAGAGAGTTATGTCATCCACCTATGAGCTTTCATCCTTGATTTTCCACATAATAGTAAAGGTCACTTGGTTTGGCAACTGACCATGTGTGTTCATCACCTTGTTATGGTCATGGTCAAATGACAGTTCTGATTCTTCACCCAGTTGGGACTGTCCTGTCATCTTGGGGGCTTGTCACCTTTTACCCTGTCAAATCAGGCTGATCCCTGCATGCATGGAGGTATAATTATATCTGACCTGACTGAACAGCAATTCTGTTGCAGTTTTGGGACCCACATGTTTCACTGACAATACATGATTAGCTGGAAAGATATGCTTGTCTTCTTTTAGCAGGTATTTTTTAGAACGTTCTGAAGGTCATTTTAGATGTAAAATTGATGAGTACCGGTCAGTGGCTTAGTCAGATGGGGGTGGAGGGGGCAGTGGCGGAGCGTCCATTAAGTCAGGGGGGGCAGATGCCCCCCCTGACGGACTCAAATGGACTGCTGGAGCCGTTTTCACCTTTTTACCATTTTTAACTTATTAGCGATTATTGACTTTATTATTGCACTCTCATCTACTTATTGACATTTGTCACATTTTGTTGGTGTAATTTTCTGACAAAATGCTCTAACAGCGGTCTTGTGATGAAGCGCATGCACTTTCAACACGCGTATAAACTTCAGAGTTGTCACAAATGGCGATGACACCTATTTATTCTTCGTTTATCTGCAAATGAGCAAGGCCCGGAAAGGGTCATTTCCGGCGATCTAAGGAGTATCTTGACTTGAAAAAATTCTGTACGCTCCGCGCCAACCTGTGCTGGCGCTCCGCTTAAATATTGTCGAAAGCGCCCATACAGACCATTCTCGCCCCCTCTAACCAATACCCCTAGCTCCGCCACTGCTGAAATGTGCAATCAGAATGCTATGAAGCCACAAACTTCATTCCAATATATGCCTATATCAAGGTAACATTGTTGCAGTCTGTGGTATACATACGGTTTCTTTACTTTTCTTCAACAAACTGGATGTGTTTGGCCCTTCTTTCGTGCCAAGTGAAACAAGCTAGTTCACTTCATGCATCCTAGGTGATCACCACACCATATGCCATTGACTACTTGATCCCTTATCGTGTTGGCTGACGAAGTAGAGGCCTTTATACTTTGCGACGTGATTACTGGTTGCTAAAGAGGCTACAACAAACTTTCCCGCCAAAGTCTTAATACTTCATCGACGAAACAACTGTCGCATCAATTTAATAGCTTGTAGTGTGAACGGAGATTTCTTTGTCATATCGTACATAGTATAAACTGGGCTGTGATTGGTCAGTTACAGTAGATGTAATACAGCACAAAAAAAAAGAAAAAAAAGAAAAGCGGGAAAATAGTCTTCCTTACGAAAATTTTTATTATTATTTTAATATTTATTATTATTGAAGGTTTAGGTCATCAACTATGAAAATGAATTTCACTTCATGGTTGATCTTCAAAGCTATTCAAACTTGTCAATATCACAGGAGCCATATTGATAATTATATTAAACTAGATGCATGGCAAATAACAATTTATTGTTGCAGTAATTTGGCCAGCTGTTTACAGATTTGCAAGGATGGTTGGTACAGTTTGTCTATTTTTGTGACAATACAACAAAAGATCAAAGAAAATTCCATATCTCTTTGATGCTTTGTTATAACAACTATTAACTACAATGAAAGTCTGACCTTGGTTGCATTCTGTTAATTTCTTTGTGAGATACAAATACACCTTAAACCCTTGTTTCAGGTCATCAGCCACTTTGAACTTAAACCGAAAAACAATTTGACCTAGAAACAAAGCTCATTATGATTACTAGATCAAAGAAATCTCTCCAAGTGCGTGACTGTGTTTCATACACCACTGATACCTGTATTGTGTGAGCGTTATCCCATTATATGCCAGGCTCTTAACAATCCCAGTTAGTTTTGTGCCATGCCTCCTTACAATTTTACCAGACATTACCCATACAGAGCCCATCTTGATCAGCTTACTTACATTACATTTTGCTTTGAATGTTATCCTCTGCTAGAGTCCCAGTGTTTTACCGAGATGCATCTTCTTTTATCGGCTCACATTACCGTAGCTTCTTTCAACCATCTACTGAGAATCAATTTAAGGGCTATGAATAATTCCGTATGTCACTGCAAAATATCAACCTAGCTCTGTCCCATTTGTAACAAACACTTTGAACATTCTTCTCTGGCATCTGCTACATGTCTAAGCCAACCTCACTACCTAAGGCCACTATAGTATCAAGAATTTAATCGCTATCATTGCTTTCCCTGCAGAAAACAGATGATGATCGATGGCTATAACCAACTATTGATATTTTTGTCTAGGTAACTTTCAAAGGCGGCATAAACCAGCAATCCTCATTGACAAGACTTGGCTGTGATAAATTATTAATTATTAACGACTATCAAAAGAGCAGCTACATAAAACTCTTCCTCTAATACAAAACTTTCCTCCCCATGCAAGTACCCTTTGAAGGCTTTTGTAAAAATCTTTTACAATGACATCAACAAAAGTCTCCCATAACACCTACAATTTTCATCTTGTTCTTCATTTGAATACTTTGTTTTTTTTTCTATAATAGAATTGGTTTTACAAGAAACTGTCCTAAGGTTATCAAAATTGTCACATTAAAGGGTGTGAATACTCGCGCAAAAAGAAACGTCTATTGCCGGTAATTTGACCTAGTTTCGAAGAGGTGTAACAGAAGTGTTAAACACCACCTTCGATCCCAGAAAATACACACACAGCTTGCTACCGTCGGTAATTAGACATTAGTGTACAGTCAGCACATACATCTGCGGTCAATATACCCACAGCACAGTATACAAACGATACAACGATGGACATATCTCGATTGCTTTGCAGAGTTTTGCATTGTAAGTACCTCTGTAGTATCCTTTAGTTTACAGACATTATTTGGGTGCAGGAAGTTTCTTTGGACCGCAATCTCTTTAATATCGGCATCTGGGAGGCGGAGGCTAATTCTGCTCCTACAATTACAACTGTCTTAACGACTCACATCACCCCTAATTTCCTACCTTTGACATAAATCTCCTGACTGACACTATTCTGTCTCAAATTAAACATTTTTTTTTTTTTTATGAATAGTGTTTTTTATCATAAAAACCTATGTTTGTAACACAAAACTCCATTTGTTTCACATCAAAAGATTCACTTAACCTCCCACAGCTCAAAGGTGGGGAAATTAGTCAAATTTCAGTCTCTGTAGGCTGTAAGTTAATCTAATCTGTCACTTTCAGCTGGTCACAGACCACATTATTAGTAGGGTTGTTGAAGCAAGTTCAAATTGTTCAATATTGATGGTAATTAGCTTAGAAACCTCACCATCATGTCCAGCTCCACCTATGAGAGAGAGAGGGAGGTGGAGAGAGAGGTGGAGATATCAAACCAATGGACTGTCATGTCCAATGCAACAGTCTACAGGTAACAAAGTCATCCCACTTAAAATACCTAATAGCCTTAATAAGACAGAAGAATAATACAAGGGTACTCCCATGTAACTATCAGAGACCTGTGTTTAATAGTGGTGAGGTTAAATAGGACAATGTATGGTATATGGATAAATATACCATATACCACTATTATACCACTATTAATCCGTAGATTTATTGCCCTATTTATAAATTTTGTAATTTATGCTCATGGAATAAAGAAATTGAATTGAAAAAAAATGGTCTTTATGTAATTCATTGGAGCCTATTAATCCATAGATTTATTGCCAAATTCAATTTTTCACACATCATGCATTTCATTATTAGAAATATCACAAATTATGTAATGGAATAGATGTGCCAGGCTAAAACATATTGCTAGAGAGTGGTGACATACCTTCAATTGATTATAAAGATCTTAAATGTGATTTATGTGAGCATTGAGGGAGGAGGCGACGTGTCTCAACCCACACTCCAATTGTTAAAATATTTTGCAAATATGGAATGTTACCTATACAGTAACAAATACAAAAATAAAATGCATTTAAGATTAATATCCTACTTAACGGTTTATCTTCGCATAAAATTTCCATACTGTCTCAAACAACTGGCAATATGTAGGATGAAGATGGCAAGGAGAAACAGGGGTATGGGAAAGAAGTGATGACTGAATGGACCTGTCAGTTGTGACTCCATAGTTGAAGATTATGAGAACTATGAGTTATGAGAATTATGAGTTTTGGTCTGGAAAAGAAGACTGGAGGGATATACTATCCAAGCTTAAATGTTAAATTTATGCTAATCCTGGTTATGTATCATTCTATCTATCATTGATCGGAATAACCCAGGATTCCTTACACACTTGGTTAAGTTTGACTTCTGGAGTAACTGAGTGTACCATGAGCACTTTATCATATAGTTTGACTTGTGTCCCCTATCATTGCCTCCCTGTGCGGAGTTGATGTTAGATTGGTACCCTTTCCACCTTGTAGCATAACAATCCTTATAATACATCTAATCTCTGTGATATAAACAGATTCTTTCTTGTACTATCGTGCAGGAAATAATCGTACAATCACAACGTTATATCTCCATTCATGGCCAAAATTCACAGAGATCTAGCAAATGACAAGTTCATACATAGTTCATACAAAACAAAGCATGTCCCACCTTTGTCAAAACATTCAATGGAACGCCTCCAGGAACAGATGTATTGAACTTTCCATTCATGACGGTACATATCAGACTATATATGCTGGCATAGATATTGCCTATCACCATTAGTTAATAATGTCGGTCACATACTTCATTGCTTCAAATGTCTCCCTCTAAATCAAACAATGAGCCATCATTCTAAGGACAAACTGAAACAAGTCATTGAATGGGGGAATTCCACGAGACCGAAGGTCTGCGAGACCGAATTTCCGCGGATCGATGGTCCGTGAGACCGATGGTCAATGGATGGTCTATCGATAGCCCGACCAGACTGAAGGTCCGAGCAAAGTGACCAGAGCCTAAATGACACCATTTTATGATTCCGTGCACATACTAGAACAACAACAAGAAAGCAAAAAAGAAAGAAATAACTGTTTGAACAAAACATTTACGGAAATATTGCATGTATATTCTTGTGGCCTGTAACCCATTGAATACTTTTCACTGGCAGTTTCAATGTACTGAGTTCAGCAATTGTGTTCAGTGTGTAGGCCCTGCACTGTTGAAATCATACTGAGGTCAATACATTTAATCACCATGCATCCAATAGATGTTTTCCTTGTTATAGTAATCAAACTTGATACACTTACATTTGGATATTTCATTCACTCCAATAATGGGCCTAAGATCTAGGCATCTTCGCAGCTGGTGCATTCATATTGCAATATACAATGAGGCTAAATTGGAATGTAAGGGCATTGACCTGTTGGTGGTGTGCAATGTAAATGAATCCTAACCGAAAATAATACCAAATATTCAAAATTGCTCACACAGGAATATGTTGCATTGAGCATTCCCTTGGCTGGCAAATGAGATGAATAGAGTATTTCGAATGAATATTACACCACCTGTATCAGAGAATAAGAAATGAAGTATTAAGTGTAGCAATCATAAGGTCCCCGGTTCAAGTCACTCCAAGACTAATGTATGTCGTCCAGTTACAGAGTTGTTGACAATTGACAAATCATAATCATGGACGTTAAATATGAATGTAAGAGACAGACTTCGGTCAGCTTGCGGCTTTGATAAGCCAATGAGGCTTCTTCGCGAGTTCCTGCTTGCAGGAGGATCTAAAATATATGTACTTACATACATTTTGTAATTGATTTAATACTAAAATATATGTGTTTTTGCATTTCATTTCCAGTTTTCATTTGCCAGTAAACAGTACTCCTATCCAGACAACTAGGGCTCTTATCAAAGACCTTTAGTTCACTGGCTGTGACCTAGGCAAAGCCTACACACAGTTACACCTATTCTCTTCATTCTTTCACAGTGTGGTTTTTTTGTACCTTAAAAGACCTGCACGTTTGGAGTGCTTGTTCTTGTGTTGTTGTGCGTGTGAGGAACAGGAATTTCTGTATGAAAGAGTGAATTGTGAAAGGAAATGAACTAAAAATATGGAAATAAACAAAATATTCTAAACATTCCATCTGAAGTAAGTATTTTTAAGTTGAAATAAAAAGGTTGAATATGATGTGAAGTAATACAAAGACGATCCTTTCATTGTTGTGGTTGGTATTGTTGTTTAAGCTAAGTATTCCAAATAACAGCAATAAAATGATTTTGTAATTGTTTTGCTGCTCAGAGCAGGCTTCTGTGCATTCTGTCAACATGTTTACGAGGTGCAAACCGAGATCCCATTAAAGGAGGCCTATGACATCCTCCCAAGGTTTAATCAACTAACAAATTATAAATATTTATAAGTAGCATGTATGTAGGATTCTCAACATGTGGTCGCCCCAGACATTTCTTCATAGCATTATTAAATCACATGAAAAAGCCTTCCCCCCCCGCCCTCCTCCCCTCTCCCAAGTTCAATCAAGTAATCAGCTGATTTCAGCCATGTTTGGTTGAGTATGTTTTATCCAAATAAACCCTGGATTTTGTTACTTTTTTTTGTTAGCTTTACAATTAAAATCAAACAAAATAGCAGTAATAGTGCAATACACAATCTGAGCATTATAATCTGTGGAAATAATATGGTTGCTGACCCCGCCCGCCCCCCCCCCCCCCAAAAAAAAAACCCCAACCTATTAGCAGCTACAGAGGGAATAATATGGCAGCCAGAATTGAATAATCTAACTTTGATGTAAATATTATAAACATGCACTATCATTTATTTGGTGTTGAACTGTCAAGTTGGTCAAAGTAGAAACTTTATTTAACTACAGCCAAGAATTTTATTTTAACCTTAAGTTATGACAAACATAAACATATGCTAATGTCTCCTTTTGTGACACTATAATTATGTTATTTATCAGGAGAAATAAAAGAACAGTTGCATGACTTATTCATCCTTTTTTACCTACCCTGTTGGCACAAGTCTATTACAGTAGGTCATAGACCTGATAAAAAAGTGCATAGTTTGCACCATAGAAACAAAAACCACTGAAAAATAAAAAAGTATTAAATAAAAGAATAATACAAAATTATAGAGCCAGCCGCCTCCAGTTGACATGCCCCGCCGCTTGGAGAGTATGTAAGCATGCCGGGACGCCATGATATTGGATATAAAGTTGAATGGACTGATGATTAAGGAAAAACAGCCAACTAAATAGCCACAAATATGGTAATAACTTCACTTCAATAGTACTAATCACTCGTACAAAGGTAGTCACTGCACTAATTCAACAAATAAACTCTGTCGAATAATAAGCTAATTGGCTACGGAACAACAAGTACATATATACCTTGGACAATGCAAAGGGTGGGTGGCAGTCGAATAACTGACAAATTCTTACCCAATAATACTTTACAGTCTGTCTAAAACATAATACCTCAGACTGAATTTGACTGATTTTGAGTGAACTTGTCTAGGCAGCTATTCTGGTGCACTCAAACCACAGATGACGACACTAGCATATTTTAACACGCACCCCCATATGTCTCAAACAGAGTGTACAATGCAATCACTCACAACAGCATTCAATCATAGCAAATAATCAAAAAAATTTGTTTGCTGAACAAGTCTACCAGAATCTACCAAGTATTACCTAAATAAGATTCAAAAGTGAGATACCCTTGTAGACACTTTCACCAAAAGAAAGGTTTCATGGCAAGAGATATATATATACCAATTTCATTTATTCTCAACATTTTTGGGGACAAAGATACTTTTTCATACATGTCAGCATTATAATCACAAGTAACAGACAAAGTACGAAAATCCTAAGTTTGAAGTTTTAAACTTTTAACTTTCAACTCATGATTTGAGATGACTCTTGAATTGTCAAGATTATGAATGACATTGATAGGGTACTTTCACACACCCCTCCCCATCCCCCCTGCCCCCAAAGAAAGAGAGAAAGCAAAACAGAAAGTGAAAAATTGCAAAATGAACTCAGACACTTATATTTATATATACCTTCAGTCACATTTTGTGATTTACAACTTTTCTTGAGAAAGTTTGGAAAGGACAATAAAATATGTAAAGAAACAATCCTCAGGGTGGAATACTTATTACTGCTACTGTTTGCATATGTTTGACTTTTGATGCAAAGTGGAGAAGGTTTTATACTTAAATTTAAAAAGAATATCAAATGGCAATGCAGTTCATTACAATTTTATTTATTTCAAATAACGAAGAGAAATTTGAAAATTTTGAAAGTTTCTGTTTTTTTTGGTTTTGCATGTGATTAATGGTAATTGTGATTCTTTACTATAAAGTCTAATAGAGCATATATTCCTCTCTAGGAATATTATCCAGTGGCAAACCCTCACATCCCACTCCCCCCCCAACCTCCAGTCAACCTCATTTCTCCCCAACTATAAAACTTCAAGGCAAAAACAATCATATTTTTGACGTTGACGGTACATATAAAGGGTTTAACTCTCTTTCCCTGCTCAGTTAACGTTAAATTATGATGTCATCTCTCCAATTTGATCATTAAGATCCAACAAATACTTAAGTTGTAAAATATTTCCATAATCGGTTTCATCTGACCATATGAACAGCTAAAATTACCAACTCTTTCAGACGCGTTGATAAAAAGGGGGGTATTAAACACCACAAATTTAATACCTGAAATAGCTTTATAGAATATAGGTGCTTGTTTAATACCTGGTAGGCATTTCACATTTTGTCTTTAACATTTAAAGCCTTATTATGCATCCACTCTCGATGGTTCTAAAACTCATTCTTAGTACTTCCGTGTAGTAAAATAATCACAAAATCGTTACGATATCACTTTTTGTCAATATTTGCAGGCATCCAGCAATTAAAAAGTTCAACCAAATTTAAGCCAATGTGTTTGTGTGCAAACATTACTTGGACACGTGTTCAATGTTCTTTCGATCTCTTCGAATGCGCCAAACTTTTTTGCAAAGAAAAAAGAGCAACATTATAATTGTGTGATTATTTACTACACAATACCTACCAAACTTGATTGTAGCGTTAGAAATCAGTCAGTTTGGTTTTACTATGGAATGTGTAATGAGGATTTAACATTATTCTGAAAATTTCAGCAGTTCCTCCTCATCAATGAAATCTGATGAACATATCCATTTTAGCCCCCCCCCCAATTTTTTTTTTAAAGGCTGTTGTCTCTTCACATTTCTGACATTCCAGCCTTCTTTTCAGCCTGTGTCCTGAAATTTAGCCCCACCCAATTAATTTAGCCCCACCCAATTAATTTAGTCCCACCCAATTAATTTAGCCCCACCCAATTAATTTTGCACCTTCAGGAGAGTTCTCCATATGAAGTTAATTAACTGAGGCCGGCCCTTCTTCCTCTTACTTAAATCATAAATGCAGCTCCCTCTGCTTTAAGAGATCTTTACTTTGCAAAGTTGTCTAGCAATTTGTTCATACCCAAGCAGTCATTAAATTGTTTTGGATGGCAAAAGTTTTACACGAAATGAGGCATTACTCAAAATTATTACCATTTCTCATCAACTTTGATACAGGGAAGAAGAATAAATTAACATCACCGTAAACAATAAAGAAGTCGACAGTTATGGGCCATTAAGCTTATTATGTGGCCTCCTGCAAGTCAAATGTCTCCCATATGTCCTTGGCAATCAAGAGTTAACAAGAGTTAACAAGAGGGCAATCCATGGAGTTGCAGATCTCATCTCCTCCCTGACAAAAGTGACGCTTGGGTTAATATTTCTGAATGCATCTGGTGGTTATCTTTGTTAATAGGCTGGAATCCATTTTTTTTAAATGTTTAGTTTAGTTCAAAGTTTAGTAGAAAATGGATAAGGAAGGATTTGGAAAATCCTCAATAATTAGGACCTTACTTGACCAGACTGACAGTGAAGGTGGACTTCGCGACATACTTTTTGCGCAATTTAGGCCAATTTGACCTCTGACCTCAACGGGCCTTTGACCCCAACTATAAACACCTAAATATGTCCTATTTTAATATTTGTCTCATCATTCTTTACATATTTGTGTGGTTTAATGACTTTTTCCTACAATTGACAAGTAGAAAATGGCTATAAACCAATGTTTAGATTTCTTGACCCTTGACCTATGACATCACCAATCACTCAGGCACAAGTTTAACATGGTCAGGCACCTACCCACCAAGTTTCAACTTGATAGGACTTTACGTCTACGTGGAGTTTTGTGACATATCTTTTGGCTAACTCACTCACTCACTCACATTTCTGATGTTGGGTGAAGTATAATATCTCATCTCCCTATGTACATTTCATATAGGAAGATTAAAAAATAACCATTTGAGACTGTCACCAGATATAAACAGAAATCAACACAACAATATGTAGGAATTCATTTTATTCTTCAATAAAATTGCCTGTAATGGTACTGGTCTGAGGACTTTCATATGGTTTAATAGACACTTGCCAATTTAAAGCCGCCTTCTGTGATTGGCCACCTGTTTTTGTTTACATAATTTATAACGACAGCATGAAGGAGGGTGCAGCACAAAAAGAGTCCATGTTGGGCTTGTAAGACTGTATCCAGTAACCCTATCAGTTTCTGATACTTTCAAAGATTTTACCAACTATTACTCAAAATAAGGTAGTAGTTGAAACAAAGTGGCAAAATAATGTCTTAATTAAATGAGAATTAATTAGCCAATACTCCATAATTTCATTTCATTTAGTTCTATATATTTTGTGCTCCTAGTACTTTGTCTTCTAGTACATACATACTGTAAATCAAAATCTTTTCACTTTCTTGTTCCTTTTATTTCTTTCTTCATTTTTGTCAGAATTTGAATTGAAACTTGACTAGTCTAACTATTAATGAAACTATATTGCTCTGGGCTTTTATCATTGAAGAACATCGCAGATTGATGACAACATTACAAAATAGATGAGAATTTTCCCGTTTTATTCCTCTCTCCCATTTGTTTTATTATATAAATTTGAAACCAGCTAATGAATTATTGTATTGCTCTGGGGTTTTATTATTGAATAACACAGAATTTAGTGACAAAATCCAGGCCCAAAGAAAGCTTATTTTCAAATGTGTGTTTGTCTTGGCATATTCGAGGGATGTGCCCGCCTGTGTCCTGGTAAAATAATTGTTTACAAGTTTGCATGGACACAATGCGACATTTAGTCTTAAGTGTCAAGTTCTTGAGAGTAGTTTTCCTTGATAAAATTAACTTTAATATCACTCTGAGGGGTTGTCTAACCATGACCCCTTGCACCCATAACACTGAGACCTCATGATGAAGCAAACAGATAATAATAATATGATATATCACTGGTTCCACATCAAGCTACTACCATTCAAGGGACTCATATAATGCGATCGGACAGTATGAATGCAGCCTAATTTTCCTCAACATCTCCCGATGAATTGATCTCAAATCATTTAGCAACAATGTTTCATTAAGCCTACTGATTCAACTTTTAACAAATAAATTTTGCGTGTTAATAGTGCTTGCAAGCAAAACAATCTTTCAAAGAGAGTAATATAGGCCAACGGAACTGACCCTGTGGTCTTGAAAGGAGCTGTTCCTGAAGTGTACAATGGAGAGTAATTTACTAGGTGACAAGCTCAAAACAGGATTATTAAGAAACTTATAAAAAGGTTTGTCAGGCCAAGAGATCTATCTGCAACTTATATGGGTCACTGACAATAAACAATAACAATACTATTTTGTTATACCAAGTCCTTATGGTTGGTTGTAACAGTACATCTGCTGGTGCGCCCGCACTTGGTTTCTTTATAGATATCTTCCCATTGCTGTAGTAGCTCACCTATTTTTTCCACCCCATACAAGTCCTTGAAAGGCAGTAGGGGTCTGCATTCTTACTTCCAGAATAGCAGTCTCCAATTTGTATGCCATTATTAAAGTAAACTGTAATATCTACTTTAAATGGACAAATACTCTCAATTTGTGACACTACTGGTGTCGGCAACCATAATGGTAAATACAAAGCACCTTGGCAGGGGGAAGCCAATCTGTAAATATATCTTATCCCTGGCTTTCAACACCTGAATACTGTGAAAGTTGACACCGCCTTCCTTTGATATCTGTGGAATTCGGTGGGGTTCACAGCTCCAAATTGAGTGTTAAGTATGCCACTATTAAACGTGATACCTGAATCACCGCTAAAGTCCTGTATTAATTTTTAGCAAACAAATTTTTGTAATACAACCTTAAATATTGTCAACAAGGTCAAAAGCATTTTGTATGTATAAAGGCAATGTCTGAAAAAAAGGACCTCAAGATTGGTTCTTTTGGTGTTTTTGGCATGTTTGGTAGGCCTATGTCTTGTGGAACTATACACAAGAACATGTTAAGCAGCAGTAAACAATGTTTGAAAGAATAGTTTTGGCCACTAAGTGTGCATAGTCCCAGCTCTTCTCCAGACTAGACAGTTCTAGGAACATGAGAATATTGTAGGTACACATAAAGTTACAAATGACTGAAAACATCAGTCTGCCTACAAATGACTGAAAACATCAGTCTGGCATGAATACTGTTCATGGTGTAGAGGCATGACGGCTACAAAAAATCTCACAGGAACCAGTACCAGGTGCATAGCCTGCCCCCGGGGTGGGAGGGCGCAAAACAAAATTTGTTGTCCCCTTTTCAAGAGTAAGTGCTTAAATAATGCTTACATCAATATGACTGTTCAAGACACCATAAAGCCTTTACTGTTTGTTACACATTCAAATTTTAGAGACGGGGGAAAGGGGAACAAAAAGGTTTAGCTGACATCTGTTTTGGGAAGGGGCCTCCCCTCTCCCTTGATGAAATTTTTGTTTCAGTTAGGGGACTTAAATTGCGCTATCGTTTCCATCATTGTAACTATATTTGCCAGTGTCTGCAGCGACTTTGCATGCTTGTGCAATTTCTTTGCTGTCCCCAATTGACCCTGAAAGTTTGTCAGGGGGGGTGCACTTTACCCCCTCCACCCAGTGGCAGAGCTTGGGGTATTGGTCAGGGGGGTCGAGAATGGTCTGTAGGGGCGCTTTCGACACTACCTCAGCGGAGCGCCACAACTGGTTGGCGCGTAGCGTACAGAATTTTGTTGAGTAAAGATACTCCCTAGATCGCCGGAAATGATCCTTTCCGTGCCTTGCTAATTTGCAGATCAACGAAGAATAAATAGGTGTCAGAAAATCACACCAACAAAATGTGACAAATGTCAATAGGTAGATGAGAGCACAATAAAAAAAAGGCAATAATCGTGAATAAGTAAAAAATGGTAAAAAGCTGAAAAGGGCGCCAGCAGTCCATTTGAGTCCGTCAGGGGGGGGCATCCGCCCCCCCTGACTGTATGGACGGGACGCTCCGCCACTGCCCCCTCCACCCCCATCTGGCTAAGCCACTGACCGGTACTCATCAATTTTACATCTAAAATGACCTTCAGAACGTTCTAAAAAATACCTGCTAAAAGAAGACAAGCATATCTTTCAAGCTAATCATGTATTGTCAGTGAAACATGTGGGTCCCAAAACTGCAACAGAATTGCTGTTCAGTCAGGTCAGATATAATTATATCTCCATGCATGCAGGGATCAGACTGATTTGACAGGGCAAAAGGTGACAAGCCCCCAAGATGACAGGACAGTCCCAACTGGGTGAAGAATCAGAACTGTCATTTGACCATGACCATAACAAGGTGACGAACACACATCAGGCGCGTATCCAGGGGGGGGGCGTTGGGGGCGCGCGCCCCCCGGGTAAGAAAAAGAGGAGAGAAAAAAAAGAGAAGAAAAAAGGGAAAAAGAGGGGGAAAAAGAGGAGGAAGGAGAGGAAGGAAGGGAAAAGAAAAAAGAAAGAGAGAAAAAGGAGAAAGGAGGGAGTAGAAGATGAATGCCAAGACACCGGGAAGAGCAGAGGAACATTCATAATTAAAGTGCTGATCACTATTATATACACATGGTAGCCAGTGACGAATCGAGGATTACGGGAGGGGGGGGGTGCGTCTCACCCTACCCCTTACACCGACAACTCCAATTTTGACGTTTCCATTTTCATCTCTCACTAATGTAGATATATATATATATATATGTATATATACCATCTATGGTCTATCATAACGCGCGTGTGTGTATGGACGCCTTAAACAATTGTACAATTGTGCTATGAAACCAGCTGCGGCTGGTCTCGGACTCGACCGAGTCGTCGGGGAACATGACGCACGCATCACTTCTTGGGATTGTTCCCATCTGCATGAAAACGCGCGCCCACAACCCTACGCCCCATCCCTCTAATCGCTTCCCGATGAGTTACGAAACTTTATTAATGGCTTTCGCTCGTAGTACCAAGACCTTGACAAAATCCGGCAACACACCACTTCATCGATAACAAGTGATCGGTTATATCGTCCCCGTTCTGTCGTAGTGACGAATGTTCAAAATGTGAGTTTTGAGAAAATGCGCTCTAAAGATTTTCATATTTTGACTTTAGTATAGCGTAACTAAAAGAGGATCTTTTTTACCGAAAGTTGTCAATATTTTAAATATAACAAATAGAACTTTGAGTTCTCATGTTTGTTGCTGAAATTTCTTACATAGTAGTAACTTTAGTGTAAACATTTTCGTCGTTATGTCATGTCATTTTCAGTAGACATTCGCCACACATTCGTCACTGTGCTAGAACTAAATTTTGAAGTTTCGTCCTGTCACAGACTTGTATTTGTCACTCTTGTGTGTAGTAGCCATAGGGTACACGGTGAATGTTCACTGTCACATGGGGAGAGGAAAGGGGGGGGTTAGATGGAATAACCTTACAATAGAAGAAAATAATCGAAGGGGTGGTACATTGGTCTTATTAATTTTAAAAAGAATGTCCACGGTTTACTTTTAATGTATAAAATAGACAAGGAATGGGTTATACGCAGGTATCAACATACGTGTTTTAGTATGTTTTTCTTGAGTGACATGGATGGAATCGGATATGACGAGGGGAGGTGGTATATAGGGCAAGGAGAGCCGGCTGTTGAAATGGTGGTATATTGGTCTTATTAATTTAAAAAGAACGCCCACGTTTTGTTGCAATGTATAAAATAGACAAGGAATTTGTATGGGTTATGGGCGGATGTAAGTGTTTTAGTATGTGTTTCTTGGGTGAAATGTAGGGTGTCGGATAGAGAGATGTTGAGGTAGGGAGGGCAAGGAGAGCCGGCTGCTGAAAGGGTTATATATTGGTCCTATTTATTTTAAAGAACCCCCACCATTTTCTACAATGTATAAAATAGACAAGGTATATGATGAAATGTGAACACATGCAGTTGCAAAAATAATAGTTCCAGTGGCGTAATCTGTTAAGTCGGAACTCTTATAAAGCACACAGACTACGGAAAATTGTGTGCAATTCTTCATTTTCAAGTTAGTGTATTACGTGAAATGTCTGTGACGATAGTTTCTAAGTATCCTTCAAACGCTTTGGGAAGCTAGTCCACTATACTATCCCATAATAACCAACCCAACAACTGTGCCATTGTTCAAGTGTTTCCAAGTTGTACTATAGTATGTTGTTCCTTCTTTTTATTTCCTTCCAGTATACATATAAAAAAATTCTTACGCTCACAGGCACATTCATAATATCCAACCCCACCTCGTGTGAATCCTCAGATTTAAAGAAGGAAATAACTGTGCCATTGTTCAAGTGTTTCCAAGAAGTACTGTAGTAGGCCTATGTCGTTCCTTCTTTTTATTTCCTTTCAGTATACATATAAAAATTATAGAGAGGAGTCATATAACACCTCAACAAGAAGAATAACTCATATAAAAGTTTTTTTTTTAAGATGATAGGATACCAAACAGTCCAAGAATAACTAATATAAAAAGGTAGAAAATGTCAAGATGATAGGATATCATATAAAATACATAGATCTACTAATAAAAAAGTTATTACATAAAACTATGTAACAAACAGACTATAACAAACATTCTAAGTGCTCGCATGGAATGGATAAAGCAGCACGGTAAATAAATAAGTTGCTGTAAACTTACGTTCGGTATTTTGTGTGGATTTCTTAGATTTCTGCTCGATTTGTGCAGGAGAGTTTTCAGTACAGTATACAAAGGGTTAATCTGATCACTGTAAATCTTATTAGCCATTCTTGTAAACTCAGGTCTTGCAGCAGCATTTACTTTTTCTAAAAGTATGTTGTATTCTAAATTAATATAGATGATGTGTATTTAAGAAACTTCATTCTTCTTTTCTTTGGTTTTTTTTTGCAATATAACATGGTACCAGACAGGCACTGTATAGATCACATGTGCCAGGGTAGAATAATAGTATTGAAAACATTTTCCTTAGCATTTTGGTTAAAGAAAGACACAACGTAAGCCACACTAGATACTATATAATATACTTTTTAATACCTTAATGCTTTGCAAGAAAAGGTCAAACTGTCATCACTGTATACTCCCAGTACTCAGTTTTGGAGGTTCTAGCCACATCAGATCCCTCAATAATAATAATAATAATAATAATACGTTGCAACCTTGATAGAATGAGACCTTCATGTTTTATGGTTTATTTTCAAAAACAAATTTCCCTAATTTTTTTTTTTGGGGGGGGGGAGTTACGCAATAAAGTCTTGCGGTCACATGTTGGAACTATGTCATTTACAGAACACTGAAAATTTCATTGGTCAGTTTCAACAGAGCTCTTATGAATTGTACATGATACAGCAGTATCATCGGCATATTTTGTTAATTTTGTTAATTTCATCAGTATATATAGTAAATAATATAGCATATAATAGACCCCCACCCTCCCACCCCAAGGCACACCAACCTTTATTTCCAATATTTCCGATAACCCTTTATCCAACCTTACTTGTCTGGGCCATCCTTGAAGAAATTGTGTCAGCCAATGAATAAGCCATGTTTCTTTGATAAATCGTAAAAGATCCTTCATTAATTGAAGCATTTGGCAAGACAGCATTAAAGGTTGCTATACAGATTTTCTAGTAATTCGGTCTAAACGCCCCCCCCCCCCCTCCTCGTCCTTTGTAGCAAAGTAACTACTTAAGTATAAACTATGCTAGTACCTTCCAAAGTTTCATGTAAAAGTATGTGACCTTCAATTATGTAACTAGGTATTACTTAGCTAGAAAAAGGTAGTTTTAAGTTAGGCTAGAGTAATGCTCGTGATGAGCAAAGCCGCCAATAGCTAAGAGAAACCGTACTTCTTTAGGGAGATGTTACATTTGTAACGATTTGACGATTTGTATCTCGGCAAAACGTCAATTTTCAGATTGTTCTCATTTTGACGAGTTGTCGTATCTCAACAAAACGTCAATTTTCAGATTTTTTTCATTTTGACGTCTTGTTATACTTCGGCTAAACGTTAAAATTCAGATTTTTTTTTCATTTTGACGACTTGTTGTATCTCAGCAAAACGTCAATTTTCAGATTTTTTTCATTTTGACGACTTGTTATATTTCGGCTAAACGTTAAAATTCAGAATTTTTTTTCATTTTGACGACTTGTTGTATCTCAGCAAAACGTCAATTTTCAATATTTTGTCATTTTGACGACATGCTGTATCTCGGCAAAACGTCAATTTTCAGATTTTTGTCAGTTTGACGACTTGTTGTATCTCGGCAAAACGTTGAGATTCAAATTTTTGTCATTTTGACGACTTGTTGTATCTCGGCAAAACGTCAATTTTCAAAATTTTGTCATTTTGCCGACTTTTTGTATCTCGGCAAAACGTCAATTTTCAGATTTTTGTCATTTTGATGAGTTATTGTATCTCGGCAAAACGTCAATTTTCCAAATTTTGTCATTTTGACGACTTGTTGCATCTCGGCAAATTTAATAATTTTGTCGTTTTGACAGGCAAAACGTCTTTTTCCGAATTTTGTCATTTTGACGAGTTTGTTTCTCTTTCATCACCATGTCCCTTCTACGCTTCCGTAGTATATGAATACTGTATTAATCAATTAAATGACGAGGTGAACTAATAAAGATATTACCTTCCCATAATCCTGGGTGTTTTCAAATGGCAGTTAGTTGGTTCTCAAGTCAGTATGACATGGTTGTTATGTTCGGCTTGTTCCAAAGGGTAATATTCGTCGATATGCAAAAATGCATGGACCTTAGACAAATAGTGTTACTGAGTGGTTGTAATGATGACTAAAGTATTCGTCAGTATGTAAAAACGAGAGTGGGTCTTAGGCGGACATTCGTCAAAAATGAGTCAGAAAAAACGAAAAAAATAGACTGTTTTAAAACTTCTACCCCGGCTCAACCGATTCTTCACCCTCGAAATAGGTAAGAACAATATTTAACTCAATTTCGCCAAAAGTGCACGTTCGCCACTACGCGAAAACGGGGACGATATTAGTGACCGCTAGAGGTCGTGCACTGACCTACATGGAGTGTGACCGCTTCCGCCTTTACAATTTCCCAAGATCAGGCCCCGAAAAATCTATGAAATCCCAAGGGCACTGTACTGTATGGATATCTAGCAATATCTAGCGACATCTAGGATGAAAATCCCAAGATCTTCCCTAACTGAAGGCAGATAGAGAATCGAAGCCTTCAGTGTGTAATGAACTTGAAATTGTGAGTCTTTCGAAATGAAAAGAATGTGGGGCAAAGTAGCGTAACTCCTGTGGGCTCGGACCGTGCTGAGCAGGTGGCCCCGACCAAAAGTGGGCCCCGCTATACTGATGCACAGAAAAGGGGTATACCTCTTTGGATAGGGAGGGCCCGTTTTACTGGGAAAGAAAAACTCATGCAAAGACTGAACAAGACAATATACATATTTTCACGTGATACGGAATACGGACACCATGATCATGGGTTCATTGGGTATTAATGT
Source organism: Apostichopus japonicus (assembly GCF_037975245.1). Taxonomy (NCBI): domain Eukaryota; kingdom Metazoa; phylum Echinodermata; class Holothuroidea; order Aspidochirotida; family Stichopodidae; genus Apostichopus; species Apostichopus japonicus. The sequence goes on along the minus strand of NC_092574.1, from coordinate 5,449,639 downwards.
ATGTATCGAGCTATTTGTGTTATTTATTATTATAATCGAAAACGAAGTATATAATTTAAAACCCAATTCCAGCCAATGTTATACTGAGTACAACATCGGGACATATGATTTTTTGAAAAATTCTAAAACAATAACCCAACACCCAACAGACTTAAAACTGTGTTCATTTAAAAATGAAGTCAGGGCTTTCATAAAAATATAATAATAAAAGGTAAGAAATGGAATAAAGATGACTTCGTTGTATCTGGTAAGTAAAAATTAGGCTTACATGGAGACAAAGTTTCAGCCGAAATGAGGCCTATGCTAAGGTTCGATTACTGTATTTGTACAGTAGTCCCCATTATACTCCATACAGTAGGGGAGGGGGACACATGCCCACTCCCCCCTGGAAAATAAAAAATTAAAAAGAAAAGTTAAGCATTTGACATTTCAATGATTTCCCCCAACCAACAGTTCTCTAGTTATGTTCATTGCATACGGACCCATAATGCATTACTGAAATTATTGAAAGTCAAAATCCTAAGAAATGAGATCTCAAAACAACCGATGTGTAAATGCAACTTGAACGGGAAGTGTCTTTTCCGACGATCTAGGAGTATTTTTTGGCCAAAAAATCGTTGTACGCTCCGCGCCAACCGAAGGTGGCGCTGCGCTTAGATAGTAGCAAGTAGTGTGTTACACCTTTTTGGCTTCTTGTAAATAATTTTGCGGATGCCCTTGCTTGGACCTCCTGATAGGGGATCCCCGTTGGGCCAGGAGCCCCCGGGTTCATCGTTACGCCACTGGTGGAGCTTTGCATAATAAACAGATAATAGTTATTTATTCCAGTCTCATTTCACTTATTCGAATTTTTAAAGCAAACAGCAGATATCACATCGTATTAGTGAGCATGAAAATGGTGTTCCGGGATGAACAGCCTCAAAACTGTAGATGTGTGTAGTGTTCGGTTTCGGAAATATATGATATTTTTCATTTCCTTCAACGAAGTTTTATAGTAGCCGTTATAAGAGGTTTGAATATTTGTACACCAATATATTAACTGTGTCTGAATTTTCGAAAATTCCCTGACCACCATTCTTCATCATACTTCCCTCTACTCGTGCAATTTTGACCAGTCTGTTAGGGGGTGATGAAGGTTTTTCTGTATTGGTTGTCCATAGATGAAATTTTGTGCAACATTATGGGTATGTTTTGAAGTGAATTTATTCACGAGAATTGTGAACTTTCAAATTCTGAACAAATAATTGGCTTAAAACCTTGAAAAGTGGTGCTTATGGGTTATTGTGGGCCGCGACATAAAATCACCTACAAAAAGCAATGATCCATATGAGTTGTGATGAGGTCAACATGATGTGTGATTGGTGACAATCTTCAAAAGGTTATGAATGGAAAAAAAATTCTTGGTTCTCAGGCAAAAGTGTGCATCTGGTTGGTCATTTCATCCTCGAAAAGTGTCATTTCCGGTGATCTGGGGGTGTTATCAAAACCAGAAATGTTCTTGTACGCTGCGCGCCAACCGAAGGTGGCGCTCCGCTTAGATAGTAATTCGCGCCCCCCCGGGTTAGAAAATCCTGGATACGCCCCCTGCACATGGTCATTTGCCAAACCAAGTGACCTTTACTATTATGTGGAAAATCAAGGATGAAAGCTCATAGGTGGATGACATAACTCTTTCTCTCGGGTAAATTGATGCTTTTACTGCGTACAGTCAATCCTAAGGGCTATTCTTACCTTAGCCAAGCTTATAACCTGTGGTGATCACACCACATCCCTGAGTTTGTCCTAAATGACTGTACATAGTAAGAGTACTAACTGCCACTATACACTTCCATGGCAACAAGGTGAAAAGTATGATACCTTAAATTATTGCCCAGATGTCTAGTCTTGCAAGTTTCTGTTTATTTGGCTTCTTAAGTGGTAAATGACATTCTTTTTTTCGTTTTGTTGTAAACAATTTGTGCACATGTATACAAAAACAATATACCTATATTATGTACAGAACACTTCTTAGACAGGTCCATTGAGAAAACACAAAAGGGTTCACATATACTCACTAAGGTGGTCTACATGGCCAGCAGTAAGTTAATTCAAGCTTTTTCTTTTGCGGCCTGTGTCACGTTTAAAGGTTTCCAGACTTTCACTGCTGTTGATACATCGACTATCAAAGTTAAATCAAGCAGCTAATACTTTTTCCATTAAACTTTTTACAAGGTGTCATGTTGATCTGTGTTGATCTTATACGACCTTTGACCTCTACCCCCCCAAAAAAAATTCTGCAGTTTTGTTTAATTACTTTTCAGACTTTGACTATGTGTGCTTCAAGTGATCTTTGACCTTCCAAAAGAAAAGCCAATAAGGCACTTATTAAACCAAAATGCGCTTTAACTTTGTAGTTACCATGTTTACAAGGTTTCGGACTTTTGACCTCTGTTGACACTTACCAGTCTCAACAGGCTTCTTTTACTAACCAAATGGGAAGGGGGGTTGGGGAGGGAGGGGTTGGGGAGGGAGGGGGTTGGGGAGGGAGGGGAGATGAACATATCAAGTATGAAGTTCAACCTACATATGCTTATTTAACTATCATGATTACAATCGGAATCAAATCTACATGGACAAACACGTACATACATCATCAGTACAGAAACAGGAAAATATTTTCTTAGCCGACAATCAATTTTCCTGATGTGTTCAATGTACAAAAGTGCATGAATGATTACTCAGCAATACTTGGAGTGTTCATCTTTGATCCCTGGCATCATTTCATGTAAAGTGATGGTTGGAATACATTCCCTTCCATGCTATGGAGGTCCTATTAGAGCCAATGTGTGCATTGCTTGCTAAAGTCACTCTTCTACATACACAGTAAACTTCCAATTGACTTGTAACATGTCATGTACATGCTTTACATGTAGAGAACATGAACTATAACAACAGCCAATTAAATTTGATCTTTTACAACTCAAAGATTAGTGCAACTTCCTCAGTCTCACTTCAAATTTCAGATCTTAGCTAATTGTTAATTAATTAAAAGCAAAACAAAGCAAACTTGACTGGATTTTAGACTAGATCTTTAACTAGAGCAAAGTTTTTATGACAAAATATTATTATGTTTATGTACATATATATAAATATATATAGATATGATATATACATATATATATTTTTTAGTTAGATATATTTATAGTTTGCAAGCAAGTAATATCGAGCTTAAGGTCTGTATCACGTATACCACTTCCTTTTGATAAATCATTCTTGATTTAAGTAAATTATGTTAAAATTGAAATTCCATGAGACTTAACATCAATGAATTCAAGTCAACATAATTAATGGATATTTTTTATCTGCATCAATATTTCAAATGATCAAGAAGAAGTAATTTCATAAAATTCTATTCATCTTCCATAAAACAGCAGTTACAATCATACGTTGCTTGGCATTTTGCATTCCACTGGGGTTAGTTGATAACCAACGCCTTGCAAGTCCTGGTTTTGGCTGAGGTTTACAGCCCTACACTAAAACAAATTGACTAATTTGTTCCTTTCGGATCGGTCCTTTATGAGTACCGACTGTGCTTGAGTGGAACAGGTGCCGAAGTGACTTTAATGGAAGAATAAAATAGCTAGGTACTCGACTTGTACTTCTGATAAACCTAAGAGGCAAAGCAAAATGTAACAATTGTCCAGATAGAGGGGCTAGAAATGATTGCTTGATGACTGTTGTCAATAATTGTCTTCTTTGTCTTCACTAGTGCACCCCCCCCCCACACGTCCTTTCCCACTCTTCCCAACTCTTGAGGATAACAAAAATGTCAGTAAAACTGTCCAGAAAGTTTCATAGTTCACAGCTTGAACTTTCTTAGAGATAGTGTGGAAAACAGAAGAGTAAAACTTCAGTTTTACAAATGAAGTGATATCTGATATGTATGTACACAAGGATATATGAAGAATTAACTCGTTCTGGAGAAGGTGAATGGAAAATATTTATGTTACTAAATGTTATGCTTCTCAACTTGTGAATTGAACGGTTGAATTTTAAGTAATTAACGGAACCACAAAGCCTTTAGGATTATTTTTTATCCCTTGCCACATTTTGAATGAAAACATGTAATATAAAACATGCCCAAGTTTATTGTGGTCATTAAATAAATCCACATAAACAAAATTCTTTCAAGCTCCACTTTGGGAATGATCAAGCTTGTAAGTGTTTAACACCCACTAAAGTAGCTCCAGTGACGCGCATGGTGTTTATCCAAGTTTTATTTTAGGGGAAAGTACATGTCCCACTATCAAGGATATAAAAAAATCCTGTCTGCTGATCTGGAACTAAGTCTATATTTGTAATTTTCATTATTTTCACTAAACCATTTAATATTCACACATAACTATAGATATATCCTAATACTCCCCATACAATGAGACTGGACCATGTGACATGGTGGTAACGTGTTTACTTTATAGTCTCATTATTTCCTACACACCTTTAAAAGGTCATATGAAGGTGCATAACACTGAATAGTGATACAATGTAGATCTTACAAACATTGCTCTACATTGGATCAAGATACCAAGTAGGTGATACTGTGTCATTGTGATACCAAACAATGCTCTACTCCGGATCAAGATACCAAGTAGGTGATACTGTGTCATTGTGATACCAAACAATGCTCTACTCCGGATCAAGATACCAAGTAGGTGATACTGTTTCATTGTGATACCAAACAATGCTCTACTCCGGATCAAGATACCAAGTAGGTGATACTGTGTCATTGTGATACCAAACAATGCTCTACTCCGGATCAAGATACCAAGTAGGTGATACTGTTTCATTGTGATACCAAACAATGCTCTACTCCGGATCAAGATACCAAGTAGGTGATACTGTGTCATTGTGATACCAAACAATGCTCTACTCCGGATCAAGATACCAAGTAGGTGATACTGTGTCATTGTGATACCAAACAATGCTCTACTCCGGATCAAGATACCAAGTAGGTGATACTGTTTCATTGTGATACCAAACAATGCTCTACTCCGGATCAAGATACCAAGTAGGTGATACTGTTTCATTGTGATACCAAACAATGCTCTACTCCGGATCAAGATACCAAGTAGGTGATACTGTGTCATTGTGATACCAAACAATGCTCTACTCCGGATCAAGATACCAAGTAGGTGATACTGTGTCATTGTGATACCAAACAATGCTCTACTCCGGATCAAGATACCAAGTAGGTGATACTGTTTCATTGTGATACCAAACAATGCTCTACTCCGGATCAAGATACCAAGTAGGTGATACTGTGTCATTGTGATACCAAACAATGCTCTACTCCGGATCAAGATACCAAGTAGGTGATACTGTTTCATTGTGATACCAAACAAATGCTCTACTCTGGATCAAGATAACAAGTAGGTGATACTGTTTCATTGTGATACCAAACAAATGCTCTACTCTGGATCAAGATAACAAGTAGGTGATACTGTTTCATTGTGATACCAAACAAATGCTCTACTCTGGATCAAGATAACAAGTAGGTGATACTGTTTCATTGTGATACCAAACAAATGCTCTACTCTGGATCAAGATAACAAGTAGGTGATACTGTTTCATTGTGATACCAAACAAATGCTCTACTCTGGATCAAGATAACAAGTAGGTGATACTGTTTCATTGTGATACCAAACAATGCTCTACTCTGGATCAAGATACCAAGTAGGTGAAACTGTGTCATTGTGATACCAAACAATGCTCTACTCTGGATAAAGATACCAAGTAGATGATACTGTGATACCAAACAATGCTCTACACCAGGGAATCAGATTCAAGAGGTGCTAAAAATTTCTCTGTCTGATTGTGAAACCAATATAACAGATGTTTCACAATCAGTTCAGTAATTCAGTATTGGTCAACCGCAGGAACCTCATCACTGGAAGAAAGGGACTTACCTGGATAAAAATCTCAGTTGTGTGACTGTAGGTATACCCTGCAGATGTCCTTCTCAGAATCATCAAAATTGTGAGTCCAAATACTCCAGCCCTGTTGTTGAGCTCCAGTCTGTGGCTCTCTCAAACCCGTTCTTCCTCAGATGATAATCCTTTATAGTCTGTCGTATATCTTCCTCTGTGTTCATGACAAAGGAGCCTGCAAAATGACACAAAGATTCTCCTTCTTAAAACCTTCTCAACATAAAACCCCTGACGGCTCTGAACCTGAGAAACTGCACATATGATGCTTGAATTATTTCCATAGTGTGTCCTGTCATATTACTCTATGTACGGTAACGTGTGTAATCATCAGTATGCAGTGGTCTTCACCGAGTTCAGGATTTAAGTAGGTATACCACCTCTTGTTTAGTTTGATGATTGTTAGTATATTGATGAAAAGTAATTAGACCACATATGCCCCATCCCCCACCCCCCTCCTGCTTCCCAAACCCCTCTACTGTCTATAGCTCTGCAGACAGCTCTAGGCCTTCCACATAATCTTTGCAATCTTTAAATGATATTCCTGCCACTAAATCTGGTATACGTTTCTCTTTCAACCAGTAATATTTAAAGAGAGAGTGGGGGTTGGGGTGGTGGGGGAGGAGTTTTAAGTTTTGGTTGCAAACATGTTCAACTTCCAAAGATGAATTTATTCAATCCACCATTTAGTTCTTCATAGATACAAAGACACATATAGTATTGCTGTCTGTTAAAAGTTTGTATGTTTGAACAGACCATGCATTTAAAAATTCTTTGATACAAAGGAAGCACAATGCCTGCTGGGAACTGCAGAAAAAAGTTGTGACCAGGGTGATCAGTTGAATAGTCAAGTGTTTTGACCAAATCATCCAGCAGCAAGCTGTGGCTGGAATTTAAGCACAGCCAGGGGTATATCACCTAGATATTACTGTAATTCCAAAATAAACCAAATTCACAAAAAAAAACCTACTTGAATGTACAAATACACAGACTTGGAAACATTATCAGAGATCAGTTAAGTAGATTTGCAGCAGTAATGAGGGATCAGGGATAGCAAGTTTAAAATACTTCATTGTTGTGTGGAGGGGAGAGGAGGGAAGGTGGGGTGGGGGGATGTACAGGGCCAGTACCATGCAGTTTATTGATATTAGCATCACTTAAAGGCAGTGAAGACTTGCGCACAAAGAAACGTCTCATGCCGGTAATCTGACCTAGTTTTGAATGAGGTGTAACAGAAGTGTTTGACACCACCATCGATCCCAGAAAATACACACACAGCTTGCTACCGTCGGTAATTAGACACTAGTGCACAGTCAATACATGCAGCTAGGGTCAATACCCACAACACAGTGTACATAGCAGCGATGGACATCTCAGGTCTAGATAAAAGATAACAAGGTATCACGTTTCATTACTGTCTTCATTTTGTAGCGACACGAAAAACACTTCACTTGCAAGCAATGGAAAGTTAACTTTTTCAGATGGCGGCACGCAGTTTGGGGCGACTCTTCAATGCCTTTAAAAGCCACTTCTGGCATTAAGAGTCTGAGAACCATTCTGGACTTTGGCTAACCTTGACCTTTTGTTTTAGGATGCTTCCATACAGGTGATTAACCATGCTGCAATGAAGATGGGACTGCTTTTCAAACTTTAAATAACCTTTTGTTAATGTAGTGATGATATGATATGGACTGACTAGAGCCAAGCTGTACAGAAATATAAGAGCAGTTGACATCCATAGAAACCAAAGGATGTATATTATGGAGATGACACATTCTACAATCTGTGGATAACCTTCTTATAGACACTGACTGAGAAATAAAACAGTGAATAAAACGTGAGGGGGGGGGGGGGCTGGGGGCTGATCCATTAACTACTTAAAATGGATCCAATTAGTCTGTTGGAACTCAAATATCCAAACTTTATTGCTTGTTTTGTTGCAAAGCCCTCTGTATACAAACACCTCAAAGAGGTATATTGTGTTAGCAGTAACAACGGTTGTGGTTGTCTATAAATATTATAATTGCAGTAGCCTCTGTTGTACTGATAGGACCCATTCCTTGATGTAACTCACACAAGGGTAGATGTAGCCAACAACTGTTTTAATTAATCCTATTGGGAAATCAAATATGCATTTGTTGAGGTCAATTACTTATCATACTCAATATTCTTCATCCTTTGTGGATCAGTGTCTAAAATGAACAAAAAATAGGATCTGCTGTGAAGTTTGACTTAATACAGCCTCTGTGTTCATCTGTACTTAGACAACATGTCCCATAGACGTTTCAACCTTAAAAATTGATGTAATTGTTGCCCATGGCATTTGTCATTTTGTTTGAATTGCGACAGTTCCCGTTTGTTTCATGACGTAAGCGAGCCACATATTGCATATCAATTGCAAAAGTGTTGCCAATACCAACAATAATTCAAATTGCACAAGCAAAAAGAAAGAAATATATGTTTATACAACCGAATGCTTGGCACTCCGGCATTTTGCACCAACTTCCAAACAATCTCCAAGAGCAAGTGTTCAATTCATGTTGCAGCGAGGGGAACTGTTTAACTTACGATGTGGCTCGCTGACATCATTCTTGAAGCTCCCTCCTTATTGAAATTAACATAATAGCTGCCAACACAGTAGGTTTGAGAAAATAATTTGAAAATTCCTGGAAATTTGGGGAAAGGTTTAGTTTTGACTAGTTATTTCACAGAGGGTATAGGAATATTAGTCTCAACTATGAGGTCACTGCAAAACCCCATGGTTTATTTCTCCTTTAATTTGTGTGTATACCTTTTAATTGCTAACACATACAAAATTATCATGATAGGTGTTACGTGGGGAGAAAAAAAGCTTGTGAAATGTCTGAAAATGACATGTATTAATTTGGAACAAAGTTGAGAAAAAAATGGAGCAGGTATAGGTATAAAGGATTGATTATTGACAAATCAAGGAATTTTCTAGGGCTTGGAAGGAGTGTACCACCTAGGGTGCGCTGATTGACCAACCTATAAATGTCTTTATTTAAAAAACCAAAACCAGAACAATGCTTGGAGGCAAAGTGTGACCTATTTTCCCAAAGCAATAGTATTTATCAAATTTCGTTGTGTCACGTACAAGGGTAGCAAAAGCAAAAACCCAGTTTCTGGGCAGGTTCACTTTCAAAATTGAATCATATGTTTGGTGATCGACACACAGGGAATCATTTATCCAGTATTGCATCGCAAAGAGCTTTACAATATCGACAAATTGCTATACAAGGCAAAGAAATACAGCAGTTATGTACACTGGCAACCATAGTACTTCATAAGAGACACTTGTCAGAAACTTCAATACTGCCAGTGGCGGAGCGTCCATACAGTCAAGGGGGCGGATGCCCTGACGGACTCAAATGGACTGGTGGCGCCCTTTTCAGCTTTTTACCACTTTTTACTTATTCGCGATTATTGACTTTTTTATTGCGCTCTCAGCTACCTATTGACATTTGTCACATTTTGTAGGTGTAATTTTCTGACAAAATGCTCTAATGGCTATTTATTCTTCGTTTATCTGCAAATTAGCAAGGCCCAGAAAGGGTCATTTCCGGCGATGTATGGAGTATCTTTACTCAAAAAATTTCTGAACGCTCCACGCCAACCTGTCGTGGCGCTCCTCTAAGATAGTGTCGAAAGCGCCCCTACAGACCATTCTCGTCCCCCCCCCCTGACAAATACCCCTAGCTCCGCCACTGAATACTGCTACACAAAATCTGAACACAAATATACACAGGTCAAACCATACTAACTTGGACAGTGTACACTCATGATTGTTCGGCACTAATAGGTAGGACAGACATATATCCATATGTATGTCAAACAATCTGTGTCCTATCTCTGTAACTCACATTGGCTCATGATGAGCAATGCACACAATCAACATGTTCACCACAGAACCGGGAAAAGAAAATATTACCTCACATAGCGACTGCCGCTGATGGGAAAGAAGCTTATTAAAAAAGTCATGGATTTAAAGGGAGTGAATTAGACTCGCGCACAAAGAAACGTCTGACGCCAGTAATCTGACCTAGTTTCGAAATGAGGTGTAACAGAAGTGTTAGACACTACCATCGATCCCAGAAAATACACACACAGCTTGCTATCGTCGGTAATTAGACACTAGTGCACAGTCAATACATGCAGCTAGGGTCAATACCCACAACACAGTGTACATAGCAGCGATGGACATCTCAGGTCTAGATAAAAGAGAACAAGGTATCACGTTTCATTACTGTCTGCATTTTGTAGCGACAAGAAAAAAAAACTTCACTTGCAAGCAACCGACAGTTAACTTTTTTTAGAGGGTGGCACGCGGTTTGGGGCAAGTCTTCAAATGCCCTCAACTGGCAGTGAAACAATTAATATTCAAATGTAAGTATTTTTAAATGGCTCGCTCTGCTGCCGAAACATTATTTGAAAGAGGCATGAAGTGTTTAGAAAGTCTGTGATACACATTACAGGTAAATCTAGTGTAGTACACAGTGATTGTGTGACAATGTCCATTGAATGTATAGTCATGAGTTGGAATGGTCAGACCATCTGCGCCCTGCATGATTTGAGTAACATCTTGAAAATGAATCGTTGTGTAAGTACAGGCAGGAGATGGTCTTGCATTTGCTTTAACTTACATCAGGATTTCTCATTTTATTCTCAGTCTTTTCAAAGGGTCAAAATATACCCAAAAAAGTGCATTTCATGATTTGGTTTTGATTGTCTGCTATGTACATGCTGTTGCTAAGGATTTGATTGTTGAGTAGTATCATTTTTGCAGTGTTTATAATAGGATGCGGCACAATGCAGCTTTAATATCATCCTTGAGGGTGCCATATTCAACACTAGATCAACCTGTTATTATTGAATACACAAACCTGCAAATAAACATTGATCTTGGAATAGTGTACCTCAAAAGACTCACCATTGGTGTTATTGTCCATGTCAATGTAAAGTACTAAGCTAGGCTCAATGAATAGACATTTGCAGACAAAAAAAGCTTTTCTTACTGAAAGTACCAAAGCTTTCAAGAGTACTATCCTGTAGATTCTAAGACTTTCCAAAGTTATTCCCTCACAAACCGAGGAATGTCCTATCACACACTTAGGAATATTAAGGAATAGCAGATGGTGACAGTACAGTATATGATTGTTGAAGTTGTTGTGTGTTACACTCAGTGGTCATGTCTCATTCATCATGCGGTCACATGGAACTGTGCAATTGCAATAAAGATATGAAGAATCTAAATATGGGACAAATATTTAGTTTTGAGTTTGAGTTTTACCTTCTGAGATATCTATACGCTTGTTTTCATAAGCATCTTGCATAATTTTGAGCAATTTTATATGTCCCCTTAACAATCTTAATCACCTCCTCCCCACCCCTATCCAACAATCATCGTTTCAGGCTTATCGGTTGACCAGTTTTACTGGTAGTGTATAAGCCAGACATTAAAATACCAGCACAGCTTCACCTGTTTGTTGGTAGAAGTCATCAAAGTAGAAGAGAAAGCAAAATGTTGTGGTTTACTTTGGTTGCCATGGTTATATATATATATATATATATATATATAAGAACTTTGGTCTAATCCTGGAGCCAAATGTCCGAAATGAAGATATGTTGACAAAAGATTATTAAGAGCGACCAATTGGTTCTAGAAAAGTCTCTAATAGTGTCAAGATAACATCACCGGCAGTGAGTGCTTTTAACATTTGACTAAAGTATGACAACCTGTCAGGCTTGTCAAATAATATCACAGATATCTCTCTGTTCATCTGCTAAAGCAGTATTTCCTTGTGTCTAAAGGTTGACTGCTGTTGGTTTAATTAAGAACAGCTAAATTTAAGACCCACAGTAATATGTATCACAGGCTAGACAGCTGATACCCAACTCGGAAATTCTCACTCAATGAAAATCCATTATTGGAGGAAAAGACATGAGATTGGATAAAGTGGACAGACTACCCTTAATAGTCGCAGAGTTGGGAATTGTTGAGATTTTCACTATTCCAGTCGGAAAGTTAATTGAAAACTTGTAAAAGATTAACTATATTTGGAATTTATTACTTGCATACAGTACCAAAACTTTTGAAAAAGTGCAAAATTCAAGGTTGGAGTCCAGTAAATGGTTCTCAGACACAGACACAGAGCCAGGAAATAAATCTGACAAAAGTAATGAGGGCTCTGAAATAGTGATTATCATTTTGGTTGTTGTAGAACCAGTTATGGGGGGTATATGTCCACCTAATGCTATCACTAATAAAAGCCAGGAACAAAATATACGACAGTTTGACTGACAGCCGGATGATTATCTGCTTCCAGCACAATTGAAGAACCATAACAACTGAAAAGTTTGCCAAGTTTGTAAGTCCATCTCAGAAATTGAAAGGGGTCTACTCTGTTGTACGTGAAGCAGGTTCTTTAGCAGAATTTAATTTGCGAACATTCAATGTGGCAAAAACAATAAAGTCTCCTTTTCATTGCAACTTGAGGATTAAATGAGTGCCTCTACATAACCCCAATGCTACTTGTTTATATATTATCTAAAAGTTTAATGAACTAAAGTTTAATGAAAGTTTAATGAAAGTTTAATGAAGTTTAATGAAAGTTTAATGAACAGAAAAAAAATCATGTCCTGCTTCTTCTTCTTCCTCTTACTTCTTGAACTTCAAAGGGTATTTAAAGATGAAAATCTAGCACCATTGTCCAAGTTCAATGTGTGCCATGAATTTTAAATGTTATTTCAGATGACAAAGATCTTGTCTTATGTTTGCTATTGGGCTGCTTCCGAAAATGAGCTTTATTAGATACTTGACACAATGGCTAACATAATCATCTGTCTAAAACAATGTCGTAACCCACCTTTGTAGGTAGTGATTATATCCCAAGATTGGTTTTGAGCGGAAGCAATATAGGACGATTGCTGTTAAAATGATCATTTCTTACCGGGTCAAGGTCATGCAGACCGTACCCCAAACATACTTTACAAAGCTACTAGGACACAATAACTGACAAAACAATTTGATTTTCTGCACAGAGATGAAGTATCTTAAACAACCTTTTCAATTTGTGGATATGACAAAATCAGGTCACCATGTTACTACCATCAGCAGCAACAGCTGACTTCTTCTGCACATGGATCCGGGTGAGGGATACCATTTAATCACAGAACCCCTTCTCCTCCAGTTGGAAGTCTGACCTCAATATATGACCGTTACTAGCAAATTTTCGAGCACAGCTACTTGACCCGGAAGTAATTGTTTCGCGCAAATCCGGTTCTACGGACTTCGGTTCGCTACTTCCATGTATGGATGTAATCGGTAAAATTCGCAAACATCCCAATGTCATTCGGGTTTACGAGTATCGTAGCTCGATAAAGGATACTTTAGAGACTCAAATACGATCATTTCCGGAAAGAAACGAAGATTTTACCAATAGAACAGTGCATTTTCTTATCGACGACCAACGCAAAAACATAAAGGTAAGTCAAATCGAGTCGACGTCTATCGTTATGTGACTTTCGCGTCTTAGACAACTTTTAACCGTGAAAATAGCATTTTTGTAATATATAAGCTTGAATCTTACTCATATTTTTCAGAAAAGTTGTAACTCCCCCGAAAAGTGTGATTTTTTGGTCAACGAAAATGGTGCTCCTATGTGGTTTTGGTTGCCCCTAATACATGTATCCTAACGTACATAATACACATATACACGAAAGCACCGTATCCTATAACGTGCAGCCTAGCGCTATATGTCGACTATGATGTAGCTAGTGCTAGATTTGCAACGTCTCGTATTTTTCGTAATCTTTCTATTCGGCATAGATTCCCTTCATTTTTTTGCGTTAATATGGAAAAATCAGGGAGTTGATAAGTCACGGTACCACTTATGGCTACTAAATAGTTAAAATTTAAAAATTCGAGGGCATAGCGGACAGTAATA